>NW_015507128.1:20962-74844 GCF_001515645.1 Sinocyclocheilus grahami
TGATTCTCTTCCTGAAGTATTCCTCCTTCTGTGGCTCATTGAAGCCTCGTACCTCTGTCACTCGATGGACACACTCAGAGGGGACGAGATCAGCTGCTGCTGGTCTGGAGGTGATCCAGATGAGAGCAGAGGGAAGCAGATTCCCCACAATCAGGTTCATCAGCAGCACATCCACTGAGGCTGATTCACTCACATCACACAGCTCTGAAAATCCAGAGACAGACGACACTCATCGAGACCATCAAAAACAAAGACAACTTTATATTCACCACTGAATGGTTTCATTTCTTTGGTTTCAGGAAAGAAAATATGCATTAGATCCAAAAGACTGAAGTGTTTTGTCCTTCATCAGATTGAGCTCTCTGAAAGGAAGTGGAAATATGAGCTGGACGTCCTGATTGTCTTTCCCGTCAGCCCAGTCCAGGATGAATTTCTGCACAGAGACTGTTTTTCCAATGCCAGCAACTCCCTTTGTCAGCACAGTTCTGATGGGTTTGTCTTGTCCAGGTAAAGGTCTGAAGATGTCACTGCATTTGATCGGTGTGTCCTCTGTTGCTGCTCTCCTGGACTGTGTCTCAATCTGTCTCACCTCATGCTCATTACTGATCTCTCCATCTTCCCTCTCTGTGATGTAGAGCTCTGTGTAGATCTCATTCAGGAGAGTTGGGTTTCCCTGCTTCACTGTTCCTTCATACAGACACTGAAATTTCTTCAGCAGAATTAATTTGAATGTGCTTTCGACCAGCTGAGGGCCATGACTGAAAGATTAAAATAACAGGTCACAACATAAAATAAAGAGGTTAAAGTGTTAGTGAAATAAATTAAGCTTATAAATCAAATATTTAGGCAAAATCACACATGCAACAGTGCTGCTGGTCTAAATATGGCATGGCTGTTATTTGGCCCTTTAAACAAGCTGTGCTTATAATCAGATCAACAGCACAATTGAGAATTTGAATTTGGGTGAGTCTGTGTAGACAGAAATATTGTACCTCAGATAAGTTTCTTCCTCAGATTTGATATACATGTCTTGAGGGCTTCAGCAGGGTCATGGCTTAAGATTAAAATAAAATAATTATTAGAATGTGTTGTATATTCATATTTCATAATATATGCATACTTCATATAGTATATACCGGTATATGATGACAACATTTTTGTTTAAAGAGATCTTCATTTAGTTTAGGACATATGGATGAAATTCCGCTCCTGGAGGGCCGGTGTCCTGCATAGTGTAGCTCCAACCAGCTCCGAAACACCTGCCTGGTTTAGGACAGCAGTCCTAAATTCCAGTCCTCGCACCCCCCTGCTCAGCATATTTCGTGTGTATCTATTATAGGGCTGCACAATAAATCGCATGCCATTATCATGCGCATCTCGTCAGTAAAGCCGGTTCTGTGATTAGTAGTAAATCTCCATCACGTGCTTTCAGATGGAGCGGCATTTAATACACAGAACCGTAGATCACTGACAAGCTGAACACAATATCGCATTCATAATCGCAGATGAATCGCCTTCGATTATGAACGTGATATTGCATTCAGCTTGTAGGTGATCTACGGCTCTGTGTATTAAATGCCGCTCCATCTGAAAGCACGTAATGGAGATTTACTACTAATCACAGAACCGGCTTTACTGACGAGATGCGATTGACAATCGCATGCGATTTATCGTGCAGCCGTAAATTCTCTTATCACATATGACATCACCGGATATTCCACCATGATTCCAATTCGAAACGAGTGTATATGTTACATACAAAGGCCATTAAAGTGTGCGAGACGTGAATTTAAATTGTATTTATTTACAGAGGTATATGATGTCACACTCGTCTGTGTGTGTGAAGACAGGCAAATCTGTGAATGAATGTTCCGAAGTGAAGTAAACTCCCTCCCCTGCTCAGGGAGTAGGAAGCAATGAATACGGTGTAGGGACCATGTCAGTTGGAACACCGTTCATGCACGTAGCTCTCTTCTAACGAGCTGGTTATCTGAATCAGGTGTGTTAAAGAGAGACATGCAAAATATGTGGGGTGTGGGGGGACACGAGAACTGGAAGTGGGAGCCGCTGATTTAGGAAGTTTAGGCTGTTAGTAGGTTGATGTGGTATAAAGATGTGATTATATATTATGATATTGTTATAATATCAGCATATATCTTTACCATTCACATTTAAGGTTTAACAAATTTAGAGGGCAGCTGAGATTAATCAAAAAGGTGTTTGGTAGCAAATAAGTACAACACAAAAACTAGGCAAAATACTAACCCAGGCTCATTGGAAATACATGTTTGTGGTGACATTTCTGCAACACTTATTATGTCACATATATATATATATCTTACGTTTCGCGGCAGTTTTAAAGTGAAATCTCCAGTGAGGGGTGCTAAAATGAGTGTTCAGTACGTGACCGTGGCCTGGTTTTTATCATATTGGTATAGACACGTATTGCTGCATTTTTATTATGTTGCTTCAGGAGGGGGACATTGGGGGGCAGTGCCTAAAGCATTTACCTGAACCCAAGATCAGACTGACCCAAGATGTGTCCACTAAAATTACGCAGAGCATCCACTGACTGGTCACTCTTCTTGGACACACAGCTGGATTCTGGCAGGTTTGGTCTGTGCATTGAAGTTAAACAACAAATTAATGTAATTCACATACTGTTATATTAATCACTTTTGTAATGACTGATTGCTCTAGGAAACTAAAATATTTCATTAATATGTTATATTCTGTTGGAGACAAAGTGCAAGTGTTATAGCATGCATATTGGAGCTGTTAACAATCTGAAATGCACTGCATACAGGCATTGAAACCCCATTACAGCATTCAATTTGAACAAACAGACAAACAGTTTAATACAGTGTTTACCTGAACCCAAGATCATTGTGTCCACTAAGCTTAGGTGGATGATCCATTGACCGGTCACTCCTCATGGACACACAGCTGGGTTCTGGTCTGTGCATTGAAGATGAACACAACAATGTTATCCACACACATTTATTGTTACAGCTGTTTGATCATTTCTGTTCTGAGACTTTCATTTTTAACTTTTTCAATTTCTGGTGTATCTTAGCTCCCGTTTGTTGTGTTTATTTCTTGTTTCCATGGGTTCTAGTGTGTTCTCACTTATTTCCATAGGTACTGATTTGGTTTTTCACCGGAGTCTTGTTTAATTGAATGTCACTCTGTGTATTTATACTCCTCAGTTTAATCAGATCATTGTTGTTTATTGGCTTTGTGTAAATGCAAAGCTATTTATGTTGCATTTGTGTGCTCCCTTGCCTGTTGGGTTATCTCGTTTATTAAAATAAATACTGCAAAGATCCCCGTCTCTACTCACCCTTCATCTTCCCTGCACAGCACCATTTTTCTAATTAACTCGTTCAGGTGACTGAATTATTACATGAATATGTGATCTATTGTTGAATACATGATAGTAAGTACAGCTGTTATGGAGTACACAACCATATATCAGAGTTATTAATTATGGTTTTTTAATTAATATCTTCTAATACATTGAATAAAGGCATAGAAAATTTATTTCATTTCAACACAGAAGATTAAGACAAATGGTTTAGTACAGTGTTTACCTAGACTTTTCATTGTGTCCACTAAGCTTAGGTGGATGATCCATTGACCAGTCACTCCTCATGGACACACAGCTGGGTTCTGGAGGATCTGGTCTGTGCAATGAATGTGAACACGACAAAAGCATTTAATTCACATACTCTTTTATTAATGACTTTTGTAATTAACTGATTCAGGTGACTATATTATTCCATTAATATGTATTTTAAATATATATATATATATATATATATATATATATGTATTTTAAATATATATATATATATATATATAATTTATTTTTAATTTAAATACTCAAGAGTGTTTCCCATTTGTATTGGTTCAGTCCCTTCAGGCACTCTCACATGCGATTTAAATGTGTTTCTGATTACTATTCTTTAACATTTTTTGCTGGTAAGGTTTGTTTTTAAAGGGGTCATATGATGCGATTTCAATGTTTCCTTTCTCTTTGGAGTGTTACAAGCTCTTGGTGCATAAAGAAGATCTGTAAAGTTGCAAAGACTAAAGTCTCAAATCCAAAGAGATGTTCTTTATAAAAGTTAAGAGTCAGCCACGCCTACCTAAAACGCCTCGTTCTAACACACCCCCACATATCTACGTCACTATGTGGGAAGATTTGCATAATGTTCACGCAAAGTTTTATGTTTACGCGGCACGAGTAAAAAGACAGTATACGTCATTATAATCAGTAATTATGTCCCCACTGGATGCAACAAATGCCTCATTTATAATGGGTTTTAATGTTTTTGTTTCGTCGCTACGGGGGATCATCACAATATGGTAAGGGACGTAACATTTCCGTCACACGCTTGAGGTATTCGGCCAATCACAACGCTCTGGATAGCTGGCCAATCACAGCACACCTCGCTTTTCAGACCGATGAGCTTTGTAAAAATCGAGGTGTTTCAGAAAGGCGGGGCACAGAGGAGAAACAGTAATGTACAGTATGTGGAAAATAATGTTGTTTTTTTTTTACTTTAAACCGCATAAACACATTTCATTACACCAAATACACAACATAATGTTCTTTTTAGCAACATCATATGACCCCTTTAATCAACTTCCAAAAATAATAAAAGCTATTTGTACTCTTTTCCAGAAAGTTGTGAAAATGTGAGAGTTGTGAGAGGTGAAATGTGTGCCAACTCTTCTACGTGGCAAGTTTTGAGTTTTAATGTGAAATCATAAACTTATGCAGTAAACATGATCGTCACACTGCACCACACTAACGTTACTCCTGTAACAGTTACACTTAGAGCCCAAGCCGGTTTACACCATAACATGTGCTGGTAATCTGTAAGAGAAAACACCTTCTGTCGAAACCTCTGTAAATATGATGCGAGAAGCTAAATATCCCAAAGCAAATCGAACTATTCACAGAATAACATCGTTACACAACGCATGTCTAGGCCTAACGTTATATGTCTTGTGGTTTCGTCGCTGTGTTTGTAACACACTCACCTGTGTGGACCCGTATCTGTGGATAGTTTCTCATAAAGCGGATCTCCGTCTGGTTCCATTACAATGGTGTAAAGATGTTTCTGCTTTCATAAAAGTCCAATACAGTTCGATGAATTATACTTTCACTTTGATGGACAACACCTGTGAAAAGGGGAGGAGCGGGGTGTGGAGGGGCGGCCGCAACAAAAGTGCGTTTTTCCGGTTTTATGAGGACAGTGTCGGCCTCAAAAATAACACATTTGCAAAACAAAATTCATAAATGCACAGCACAATTTACATTAACAAAATCCGATTCGTAAATTCAAAACACAATTCATAAATACACAAGTAAAAGCATAAATATTTCCCCAAATGCTCACACAAATGCATCTTACCTAAATAAATGTAAAATGTTTACACAAATATGTATATATAAATTTCTTGAATTAATTTCCATCACACATTTATGAATAATGGTACATTTATTTATGGATCGTTGAATCTGCATTTGCAAATCATCACATGTGCGTGGACTGCTTTGAATTTGTGTGTGGCATTTTTGAGACCTTCCTGGCAGGTTAAGATTCATAAATATCTTTTTTTGGAGGATGTTCCGTTCAGCCGTTCTCCTAAATAGCAGTAAAAGTTTTTAGCCAAGACATTTCTCTTAAAACCTATTCACAAAGCTGCTGAGACAAATTTACAGAAGTCTTAAGCTAAGAGTAAGGGGGCGGGGTTGACCTTGTTGCTATGGATGATGTCAGCATACTTACTGTGCCCACAGTGATTGGCTGATAGTCTCTGTCAGAGATTTATTCATAGAAATATTGAAGAGTGTGATATTTTGTTGCTATATTCAAATAAAGGTTTAAAAATTAAAATGTTAATTTCCACATTCAAATAAATGTGCAGGATAAGTGTCACTAATTAAACGAGTATATGTTCAGCTTATTGTCAGCCTCTTACATGTATGCTTCTCAAAAACAATTAACGAATATACATATAAACAGCCTTTTAATTAACAGAGTTGAATAATCATGGCTGATAGTAAGACATGCAAACATTTTTTTTTTAAAAACCTGGATGCAAGAACAGCTGTTACTACTTGCCCAGCTGGTTAATGAAAACAAGGATATATATAAAATCAAAGGAAAATTAGGAGTTGGGATAACCTCCCAAACCAAAAGGTGATACCTCTTTAAAAGATCATTATCATCAAATGTTTCTAAAATATTTACATTCAGAGGCAGCTTGCCAGCAACAGACATTTTAGGATAGTTTGTGACTTGGTTTTAGTGACTTAGGAGTCCTCTTCATTACTCCTAACGTTTCACAGATTTAGGAGCTAGTTTTAGTGCTAAAACGCTTTGTGAAATAGTCTTAGAGCAAAAATTGAAGAGTCCTAAATTTAGGATTGACACGCCCACTATTTTTAAGATTTTCTCCTAAATCGGTGAGTTATGAGCTACTTTTAGCCTTAAGATGTTTGAGATTTTGCATTATAGAGCATAACATTTATATATTATAATTTTTGACATTTAGATGTAATGAAAAGTTGATATATTCATATTTGAAATTGAAATACACTTTATTGTCCCCAAAGGGGCAATTTGTGTTGGACTCAAGGTGTTTACATTGACAATTGACAATACATTATGGATCCATAAATAATGTGGGCTTTCATGTGTCTGAGGCCCCACATTCGCCATCATTTAATACCTGTCAGTACAGAATGACACACACAGTAAAGTACAGATGCATTAATGAGCATTACTGCTGACACACATCTGTACAAGGGACTGAGTTCAAATTATTTTAATAATATGATATTATTTTAATCATTACTACTTACAGCAGTGTCTCCAGTTTATAATGTGGATCATCTTTTAAAGCAGAGAACAGTTTCACAGTTGACTGCCGTAGTGTATTCCCAATGAGATGCAGTTCTCTCAGCTGTGAGGAGTTTGATCTCAGAGCTGAACTCAGAGCAGTACAACCTTCATCTGTGATGCCACAGTATCTCAACCTGCAGAAAAAAATGACACAAACACAGTGACTATAATATTAAATCCCAAATCTGTGTGGGTTTAACGTCTCTTATTAGTTTTTGTTTACTATTGATTTATTGTATGTTAATGTAAATCACTGTGATCTGAACATAATTATGATGACAGACCCTTGGTATAGTATATATAATTGTTTCAGCGAGATTTTGCATTATAGAGCATAACATTTATATATTATAATTTTTGACATTTAGATGTAATGAAAAGTTGATATATTCATATTTGAAATTGAAATACACTTTATTGTCCCCAAAGGGGCAATTTGTGTTGGACTCAAGGTGTTTACATTGACAATTGACAATACATTATGGATCCATAAATAACAATATACACACAATATACACATAATTCCAATACTCACCCTGAAAAAAACAATAATTTCATCATTTAACATTTTAATTGACTCTGTGATGCCACAGTATCTCAACCTGCAGAAAAAAATGACACAAACACAGTGACTATAATATTAAATCCCAAATCTGTGTGGGTTTAACGTCTCTTATTAGTTTTTGTTTACTATTGATTTATTGTATGTTAATGTAAATCACTGTGATCTGAACATAATTATGATGACAGACCCTTGGTATAGTATATATAATTGTTTCAGCTGAGATTAATATATGCTCTTACCCCAGTTTCTCCAGTTTACAGCGAGGATGCTTCAGTGCATCAGAGAGCAGCTTCAGACCTCTAACTCGTAGTTTATTCCCAGACAGATCCAGTTCTCTCAGCTGTGAGGAGTTTGATCTCAGAGCTGAACTCAGAGCAGCACAACCTTCAGCTGTGACGCCACAATCCCACAACCTGCAGAACAACAACACACTTCAGCAGAAACAATGACACAAACACAGAGACATTTGTAGCGTCTGGACCAATCAGACACACCATTTTTCATTAGATTTAACAAATCAGTTATTTATTAGATTAACAAATCGTCACAGACCCCTCACCCAATAAACATACTGGGTGCCAGGATGTCTGCGAACGACACCAGGCCCCTGGTCACCATGGCAACCACTGCTGATATCACTGGTTTTATTGCCCAAAGGAATGTGGGTAGAGAAACTCACTACATTTTCCATAGGAAAGACCCAATGTACAGTAAAAATTTACTTTTCTCTAATTAATTCATAGGAAAACCTTTCTTTGAATGAACACACATATCCTTCAGATCATTGTGTATGTTGTTACTCTCCTTGTATATTGTCTTTTATATTGTATACTGTTTCATGCAGGCTTATGATGGAACCACTCGTTCCTGTCATCTTACCTATATATAATCCTACCATGTTTAGTATCTATGAAATGCTGGTACATAGGCAATATATTAGTTTTCTGAGAATCTTTAGTAATTTTGATTCAAGTTCCATATGCAAATTACCATGCTTTCACACAAAGGGTCATAAAACTCCCCAGTATTTCCAAACTCCCACTTGGGATTTCAGCCTTTCTCATTGGACAAGCCCATCTTGAGAGGCGTGAATCTTCTCAGACCTTAAAGGGCTCACATCAGTGACCCGCCTCCGGTCTGCGGTTCGGTTAGATTCTAAGATGAGGACATGAGCTAGAACGCTTCTGCAACCCGCTAAGTTCGCGCCAGGCTTCGGCCTTGACTTTCCATTCACCGGGATTCTCTGACTCAAACTGGTTCTTTTTCATCAACCAACTTCAGCAAAGATCAACTTGAACCTTCAGATTGCATCAAGCCTCTCTTTCAGACAGACGAGACGTGCAAGTATTCAAACTTAGTCTTATTATTTGAAACATTAGGCATCATTCGCACCTTTTTACAAATGTGTGTTTGAACTAAGAAGCTGATGTTTTCTTCAGGCTGTAGATCTGCTGAATATCAAATGGTACCATCGCTTCATATTTTTATTTCTCTTCTCTTTACTGCTTAAGCTTTAACCCTTTTCCTATACCAACTGTATGAGTGTGTGTATGTGTATGTTTATGTAGTATGTTAGACTAGTGTTTATGTAGTTAATAAAGTCTTACTTGTATCACACTTGACGTTGTTCATTGTTTGCTCATAACTGGAGTCCCTTAATCACGCAGATTTATGCTACAGGCTCTGTGTAGAGTTGTACAGTAAGAAAGTTATTTCCCTTAACCAGGAAATTAACGTTCTTAGAATTGACAGACAGTTGACCCTGAGAGGTCAAGTAAATACTTACAGCGGATCTATTTATAATTAATTATAACTAGTTATGATTAATTATTCATATTTCCCCCTTGAGCTGATTCGCTACACATTATAACATTAAAGTATTTTAAAATTAAACTGACACCCCTTTTTACAAGATGTAATATAAGTCCCTGGGCCCGTATTCATGGAAAATCTTAGTGCAAAGAGTTGCTCCTAGTGACAGAATTTTCTTAGAAATGTGAGTGTTTCCTCTTAAAATTAAAGAAAAGATCCTAGTAAAGAAAAAAGTAATTATAACCCTTAAAAGAGGTCTAAAGGTCCAAAATTGTTAGGAGTACGGAGGAAGACTTTTAAGAGGCGTAAGAGTTTCTTTAGCAGTGGAGAAAATTGACAAAACATGAAGAGGGAGAAGAAATGAGTTGCACACAATACAAGACCATGATTTAAGATGATACACATTAGATATTGCAGAGATCATGTTTGTGACCGATCTTATTAGAGACATGCTAACATCTCCGACATAGCATGAAAATACCATTGTGCCAGAAATGGAAGTAATCACATTAACTACATTAACATATTTGGCAGCTGAAAAAATGCAACTGTGTAGCAGTGATGATTTGGGTATGTCACAAACTTCTATAAGCAAAGAGATCACACAAACAATTACAGCACTTTCAGAACCTTATTGTGTCACTGTCATTTCATATCAAATACATTAAGTACAACATTAACAGCATGGTAAATAAAATTAAAAAAAATAAATAAATATATATATATAAAATATATATATAATTTGTGTGTGTGTGGTAAAACAAGAAAACTTACACCTATAATTTTAAAGTCAAGGCTTATATAGACCCTACACTTGTGCTGGTGGGACAACCAACCAATCACAGTCTTCAAAAGGCTTTGTCATACCTAGCAACGGGGTCAGGCCCGCCTCCTCACTAAGATCAAAGTTTTTCCCTGCGTCTCAATGTTCATACTATCCATCCCAAATAATATGTGAGATTAGAATAAATGTGTCCCAAAGCATAGCATGTTGAAAAGAGTATGCCGAAAGTCCCCGGATGGTCTACGATTTCAGGTAAATTTTTGAAGTGTGGATCCGTGCACACTCTAATGGCTAAAATTGCGCTTTGGCGAAGGATTCGGTCCAGAACTACAAATACGAATAAAACACGTAAAAAAATTTTCTTTTTTAAAAACTACAAACGGGGCGGATGCGCGCGATCGACGGTTAGGTAGATTATTAGCAGAGGTGTAAAATCCAGGTTCAGAAAGTAAAAGTCCTCCACAGTATTTTGTTCCAATCACCTGGATTTGCTAATTAGCACAGTTTTTCAGCCAGGAGATCAGAGATGGGACCAAGTCATTCCTTTCAAGTCACAAGCAAGTCTCGAGTCATATCCCAAGTCCTCAAGTGACTAATTAAGTGCTGATTGAGCATTAGTGATGAACAGCTGCTGTTAACAATCAACATCACTGAAGAAAAGAGAAACACAAGAACTACATCTGACTTCAGCCACAGCCTTGGATGAAATCAATTGAAAAGAAAAAAAAAATCTCTCAAGATCTGATTAAGATCTGACTCCACAAACAGCATCACCAGCTCCACTCATTACTAACCAGACTGACTTTATTTTATGTCTGCAGAATCTCTTACTAAAAATTAACAGAGGTTTAGATGTTGATGTTTTATTGGTCAAGAAAAAAAAAAGAAAAAAAACCGACACGACACCATTATTGTGGTCAGTGTGTGCGCTAGTTTGTCTCTTGACCCTTTTAATCTATAATAATTCAAAGTAATCTGCTTCCAAGCGATTGCAATGTTGTTTCACAGCAAACATTTGTGCATTACTGAATCAAACCTTGAAGTAGCAGATGAGCTTGCTTTCGGCCTGTAACCAGGGTGCGAACTACGGGGGAGCTAGGGGGGGCTCGGCTCCCCTTAGTAAGACATGGGCTCCCCTGAAAACGTGATTTGTGAAATTTTGGGGGGTCTCAAAAAATATTGACAATGTGTTATTTTGACATGCAATTTCAGTTTTGTGTAATGTGATCATCGTTGATTATTATGTGTAAAATTGCTAAAATATTAATTCATGCATGACGGCGATTTAAACCTAATTAACTTCAATAAAAGATAACTATACATGCTGTTCTTGTCATGAGTATCAAGGTGTGGGGGCGCTGCGGTGCAAATTCCACTCATGTTTAGTACATGTTAACTCAAAGATTTGTGGAAAAAATATAAACGTTGGACTCTGTGGTCGATTCTGTGTTAAGGAAAGGCATGTTATTCGCAATTATGTGTTGTGGCTGGGTTGTTATGGGTCTGCGCGACTCTCGATGTCTTAGGCCTAACTGAACGGAGGAATTATGGTATTCTTCTGTAGCCTGACGACGAGTAACTTTAACCGTTGTTCATGAGAACTCAAAGACAGCCTGATGCTTTGTTTATAGACTATTTGTGGGTGGCTGTTTGTTGTTTCACCTAACAATTCGTGTCGATAAAGTATAATAGGGTAAATCCTTTATAGTGATTTATCCTATATAGTGCTTGCATAAAGCAAGTAGTGCATACACTTGTAGCTGTTCTGTATCTTTGTAATTCATTCATTGTAAGCACGTAACATACGTAACATTGTAATAACTAACAGAGCAATGCATTGCTTGCATGCTGTAGTTTCACAGGGTTAATTTAGCAAAACCTAAACATGTAAATGAAAAAAATTTATTTTGATTGCGATCAGGCCTGCTCATGATGACCACCTCATCATATAAAAACAGCTATTATTTCCTCACTGTACATCACTAACATCACTGTTTCACAACACCTCATGCACTGCTACAGAGAGAGATCTAACACAGGAAGTCAAGGATCAAGAGCTCAACTAAAGCAAACACTGATCTCCATGATGGTGGCATCATTTTAACCAATAAAACATCAACATCTGATCCTCTGTAATTCTCAATAACAGCAGGTGCTCATCACTAATGCACAATCATCATTTAATTAGTCACGTAATTATCTCATTAACTTTAACTCTTTGAGGACTTGGGATTTGACTTGAGACTTGCGTGTGATTTGAAAGGAATGACTTGGTTCCTCCTCTGGTGAAATCAGATGAATTCATGGGTGGAATAAACATGGCAGGACTTTTACTTTCTGACCCCTGGATTTTACACCTCTGATTATTAGTTACTAATAAATCAACATTTAACCTGGTAAAAAATATTTATTTATTGTTATCCATGTTATATTTCATCTGCAACAGCAATGTGAACTTTTATAAACAACTATTTGGTCGTTAATTTTTAAATGCATCATTATGTATAAAATATGAGCAGAGTTCTCCACATGAAGGTCGCTGTGATTTTGCCAAGTAAGACATGTTCCTGGATCAACATCTTTTGTTGATGCTGGATCAACATTACTGTCCAAAAATATAGCCTTAACCCAATCCCTAACCCTAAACCTAACCCTACCCATAATTTATTCCTAAAATCAGTGTGAAATGATAGCTGATTAACAAGGGTGTAGAAGCACCTAACCCTGATCATAAGCCTAAAACAGACATTTCCTGAAAAGTTATCCCTCAATTCTGATTGGTTGATTGGAATGTTGTTCCAGGAACATGTTGTACTTGGTGAAATCACGGTCACCCCGCATGAAAGACCCGCGACTGGCAGATCAATGTGCTACTTCTTTTCTCTCCAATACGGTAGGAAGTTAAATGAAATGCAATGTAGAGAACGTTAACTGTGACAAGATGATTGACAGGCCAGTTTACAGTGCATGTAACAGGTGCGACAGACAAGGGCGTGTCTACGTGGTGGCCAGGAGTGGCACCGGCCCCCCCTGAAATTTGGCTGGCCACCCCAGGTGCCCCCCCTACCAGATGTCTTGCAATAGGTTTGTTTTTAGTAAATTTCTAACTGCATCTGGCAGTGGCGGATCCTGGCATGTGTAGGCAGCTGCCTAGGGCCGCTTTCTTCTCTTCTTTATACTTAATTTTAGGCGGTTTCTATAGTGTGATCTTAATGACAATGTCGAGAGCGCATAATGTTATGCGATCCATGTGCGCGAGGACGAATCTCTCCACTCCTAAGCGGATTTCCTTCACTCACACAAAACTGGACGTGTGCTTTTAAATATTGTTCTTTTATGAATTGGCTCTGCTCTGTCAGTGTCTCTGTCTCTCTTTGTTTAGTGAGTGTACACGATGTATTATAACATACATCGTTCCGCAAACACAACCCCCTCCACCCCCTTTTGAGCCAGTGCGGTCCTTTAAAGATGCAATTTCGTGATAGTATGTCCCAAAGCTTGCCTACTCTTCTACTACACACTCAAAAGTGTGTACTTTTTCTTCACCAAAAGAGTACATATTTTAAGGGCGTAGAATAAGTAGGCACATTGAGACGCAGCATTTGTCTTTTCCTTGCTCAGAGTTGATCTCAGATTGGTCCTGAATCACTCTTAAGCTAAGACTCCTTCATAGAATTTTTAAAGCTAAATTAGGAGCTTTCTGAGAGAATTCTTAGAAGCTTTAAGAATACGGGCCCAGGTGTCCCTAGAAAGTTTCAGTAACGTTTCAGCTCAAAATACCCCTCAGATCATTTATGATACCATCTCCATGTCCTAAGTGTTTTCAGGTTTGAAATCCTCATTCCAGTGTTTTTGTTGTTAGGGTTAAAATCCGATGGCACTGTTCTGGCCAGGGGTTCGCTCTTCGTACTTCGCTTAATACATCTGAGATGATTTGAAAGATGCCAGATCTTCTAATCATGATAACTGTTCTCTGGCTAATTTGGTTCTTCAAACAAATTTGCGGATTAGATTAAAATATCTGGATTAAGTTGTCTATTAGTGCGCGTTCTTGTGTTCCCCCGTAAAGGGCAGATGTATCGATACTCGAAACCACGATCAGCAATGCAGCGATTGGCTGGCGGCAAGACAGCAACGTAATGACATCATATAACTAAAAAAGATGCCTGACGAAAAGCTTGACAAATTTCTGGAAACAGCCAAGTGAACAAAACTACATAAATGTAATAATAGATAAATGAAATGTGCACAGTTTTTATTTTTTTTAAATGATTCCCAATTATTTATATTCATGATTTCTAGTATTTGTAAGACATTTTTATTTCAGTGTTGTAATTAGCATTTAATTTAATTTTATCTTTGAAACAGATTTGTTATGTGACAGCATTAATTAAAGTTTTTTAAGGGTCAAGATCATGTTATCTGCATCTCCTGCACTCCATCAAGCCACTCTCATAATATCTGTCATCACTCAAATTAATGCACGGCTCAGATGAACTGTATAGCATGTGTGTAAGATTCCAATGTAATTATAATGTAATTACTTAATCACAAATACATTTTTCAATGAGTAAACCTGGCTGTGTCTATAGTCTTATAGATGATGACTACACAAAATAGTAATATTTTTGTATTTGTATCAGAGCAGAGCATCCTGGCCACTCTTTGCTATTCAGTTATTTAGATCAGTCAAAATATACACAAAATCATAATGTTTCTAAGCATAAAAATTATGCCATATCTCTGGTCTCTGTGAATACAGAGACAATGGCAACTTCAGCCACATTAGCTGTGCAAAATGCTTACAAACACATTAAGAAAGGCAGCATTAGTGTGTTAGTGCTAGCTGTGCTAGTGAGGAGATGAATATTGACTGCATGCAGCTCACTCAGGGGAGAAGTTAATAGGGCAGAATACATCACCAATTGTGGGCGGGCCTTACCCTAATGTGACATCACATTGGGCTGCAAACAAATGAGTTTAATCATTTATTACTTGTTATAACGTTTAGCTTTATTGTGTTCATGTAAATTGATATGATCTGAATAACATACAGATAGATCCTTAAAATAATATGATTCTTTTCTCAGTTGAGATTAATGTATGATCTTACGTCAGTTTCTCCAGTTTACAGCGAGGATGCTTGAGTCCATTAGAGATCAGTTTCACTCCTGCAACTCCTAGATTATTCTTAGACAGATCCAGTTTTCTCAGCTGTGAGGAGTTTGATCTCAGAGCTGAACTCAGAGCAGCACAACCTTCAGCTGTGACGCCACAATAACTCAACCTGAATAAATGATGAACAATGTTTTTCTCAGAAGTGTTAATACTTAGGCGTTAATATTATTGAAAATTAATATTATTGATCAACAAAGAGAGAAATCAAGACAGAGCAACTGAATATGACATATGAATCAGAATCACTGCATCATCTGGAGAATCAGGATGTAGAAAAAAATTAAATCATTAATTCAACAATATTACTGAATTATGGTGTTTTAAATGTATTCAGCAGTGGTACAGAGCATCATGTCCTAAAAAACTTAAAATCCGTAATAGAAAAGCATTATTAATAATGGACAAAGAAAAATTAATGTTGCCCTATCTCACTTTTGTGTCACACAATGAGACAATCTCAACAGTAGTGAACACGAGGTCTACATTAGATTTGTTGTAAAGCACCAGACTAAATTTGCTGAGTTTGTTGAGTTGTAGGTAAAAATACATTGCTTGTATGTGATGCATTTATTCTTCTTCTCATTCAACCAAAACGTCACCATTATTAATATAAAAAAACATAAGTGAATGGAAGTGTTGCCTATGTTATGGTGTGGAGAAACAAGTTAATCTGCATATTCCACTGGTAAATGAGCAAAACAGACTTTGGAAAATTGTGTTTGCAGTTTATCCTCATAGTATTTCATTAAAAATATTCACAAAAATGTTATTTTAAATTAAAAATAGGTGATTGTTTTTCTTAAATGTGTGCCAAAATTATTGACACCTCTTCTCATTCTTATGATAATAATTGATATTTTTTTCTGTTGGATTGGCTTTGCATTTCATGATGATCAATGATCAGACAAACTCACTATGACAACTGTTGTAGATTTTTTTGGTGACTGTGGTGACAAAGGTGCCAAGATTTGTGAAGTACACTGCATTCAGAAATAATCTAATTTACATTTGCATTTTCATGTTAAGATTCACATATGATCTTACCACAGTGTCTCCAGTTTACAGTAAAGATCCTTCAGTCCATCAGAGAGCAGCTTCACTCCTGCAACTCCTAGTTTATTCCAAGACAGATCCAGTTCTCTCAGCTGTGAGGAGTTTGATCTCAGAGCTGAACTCAGAGCAGCACAACCTTCATCTGTAATGTCACAATCCTTCAGCCTGCAGAACAGCATCACACTCTTTACTCCCTCAGTTCAGCAGAAACAACAACAGAAATACAGAGAGACTATGATAAATCCTAATTCTGTGTGGGTGTTTCGTCCCAGGAAGTATTATTGCTATTATTATTATTATTATTATCATTTTGATTAATTATTATTATATTATTTTTATTTGTATTTAAGGCCTAAAAAAAGTGACATATGCGTTCATTTGCAGTGGTGTTTGGCTTCCGTGGCTGATGTCATCAGTTTTCTGAGCTTTTCTCAGTAGGCTCGTTTGAGATTAACAAAATCTGCGCAGAACCGATCACCGGTGATGCATGTCGGTTAGAAAAGTGTCCAAGTTACGTCCGCCTTGCTCTGATGTCATGCTGACGTGTGCCAAAAAAGTGTTTGTGCAGAAAAAAAACGGATTGTGCAGTTGAGCGCAGTTGCTCTCCACCGACTGTGCTTATCAAAAGCAAGTTTCCGATCGCAAAATCACTTTCGCTGGGGCCCCACAAACCTCTGGGCCCTCTGCACTCTGTCACCCTTTCCCCCTCACCAGCCGTCATGGTTTGCCTACAGTGTCGGAACAAAGGAATGTGGAGACGATGGGGGGTAACGAGGAACAATTTTTATTAATCCACATAAAGACATACATGGGCAGGAACACACACGTAGCGCAGGGCTTAGACGTATAAGACTGGACGCAGGACTTAGGAAAACACAGGGCTTAAATTCAGGAACTAAATGGGGAACACCTGGAAACAACGAACATAATCAAACATGGGAGAAACTGGGTCATGGGGAGCAAAACACAAGACACGGAACACCGGGGCAGTCCAAGAGCGTGACATTACCTCCCCCTCCCGGAAGGCACGTCCATGTGCCTCATAACTTCTAATGGGGAAGGGGGGTGGGTGCTCTGGAGACCTCTAGGGACAGGCTTACACAGGACGGAAGGCCTCCAGAGCGGTGCAAATGAGGTCAACTTTTTCACAAATTCACGTTTTTGTTGATTAAATGGAGATGATACAGGCATTGTGTTCAAAAGCTTGTGCTTTCATTGAGGACAGCTGATGTTAACAAACAGAATCACTGAAAGAGAAAATCAAATATTGTGGTTACCATTATTGTGGTCAGTGTTTGCTTTAGTTGGGCTCTTGACCCTTGAATTTTTAAACAGTTTTCTTTGGGCTGCTGTAGCGGAGTTATAGCAGCTAGACAAGCCAAGAGAAAAGGTGACCAGGTGGTGTTGGTTATGTTTTGACATCATTATCACTTGACCTGGATCTCTGAGTTGGGTGTATCTTATCCATTACAGCCATCCTGTGATTGTACAGTATAAGGTCTGGAATTTTCAGCATAATCTGAGAGATTTTTAAAAGCGCTTCTGATATCAAAACATTAAAAAAAATTTTTTTTTTTTTTAAATTCATTTAGGCACACAGACATCAAGAATCAGCGTGAGAACCTCAACAATGGTGACCATCAAAAGCATGTTGCAGTGCATTCTGGGTGCCACCAATCAAAACTCATCCAGTAAGTTCAGTAAAAATTCAGTGATTCAGGTCAAATGATGATTATGTAAAACCATAACCAACACCACCTGATCATCTTTTCTCTTGGCTTGTCTAGCTGCTATAACTCAGTTACAACAGCCATGCAAAATGTATTGTTAAAAAGTCAAGGGTCAAGAGCCCAACTAAAGCAAACACTGACCACTGTAATGGTAACCTAATAATTTAGATTTTCTCTTTCAGTGATTATGTTTGTTAACATCAGGTGTCTTCAATAACACTGTTTTGTGGGCCTGAAAACACAAGCTTTTGAACACAATGCCTGTATCATCTCCATGTAAACAACAAAAATGTGTATTTGTGAAAACGTTGACGTCATGTGCATGCATATTGCATTTTTGCGGGTTGTTTCTTGATCGCCAACTACTGGCCTGGCATGCATAACATAGAATTCTTTAGAATAGTTTTTTTTTGTCCAATGAAACCAATATTTGTTTAAATTGTACTTATTTTTTTCATGCTATTTTACTAATTTT
This sequence comes from Sinocyclocheilus grahami, assembly GCF_001515645.1. NCBI lineage: Eukaryota > Metazoa > Chordata > Actinopteri > Cypriniformes > Cyprinidae > Sinocyclocheilus > Sinocyclocheilus grahami. The sequence goes on from NW_015507128.1 coordinate 39,483, forward strand.
GAATGGTTGATTGTAAACATCTCATTTGATTAATTCTAATGTGTTAAATTTAATTAATAATATTGCTTGTAATATTTAGAAAATTTTATTGAGTAAATATAGTGAATAATTCTTTACAGTGTACACACCTCGGTTGGATTGTTTAAAGGCACGGTGAGTCTCTGGCTGTTCTTCTTTCAGACAAATACATTCAGAGTTATATAAAAAAATAAAATATATTAAATAAATATATTAATGGCAGTGAATGGTTGTTGAAATTTTGAAACAAAAAGTGCATCCATCCATCATAAAAAGTGCTCCACACAGCTCCGGGGGGTTAATAAAGGCCTTCTGAGGTGAATTGTAGTGCGTGTAAGAAAATATCCATATTTACGATTTTATAAGCCGTAATCTCTAGCTTCGGCTAACTGTCGTACACACATTCACGAGACTGTGGCGTTCAAGCAGATAATGTAGGACGTAGGCATAGCATAAGCTCTGGTGAGAATATATAATATTTACTTGTTCTTCTAATTCGTGACCTGTGTTTTGTTTTGCTCTCTCCACTGCGCTTGGAAGAGCCAGGACATTTTAGACTCAGATTGTATTAGTCTGAAAGAAAAAAGTCATACACAACTAAGATGGCTTGAGAGTGGGTAAATCATGTGGTAATATTCATTTTTGGGTGAACTATCCCTTTAAACCTAAACTCCACTCAAAAATGAAAAATGTCTCATTATTTACTCTCATGCTGTCCTCGATCTATATAACTTTTCTCTTCAGATAAACACAAATGAAGATTGTTAGAAAAATATTGCATCTCTCGGAGCCCATATAATGAAATATAAGTGCATAGCATCCTTAAAGTTGTTAAGCTAGTTTTGAAGCTGATGTGAAGTTAAGCAGAAGCACAGAGTCACTTTTGTCGTGAGCTTCATTATGTAGTTACATGTTCACATGAACACATATATGACAGCTGGCCCGAAGCACTTAAAAATTCTTACGCACACCTATGGTTTTGCTTTAGAAGACAGTACTGATTAATCAACTGGGGTCTTTTTGGTTTATAGCTGTTTGTTTTGCATGGTTTTTGAAGCATAAACCTTCAGGTTACTATCATTTTACTATATAATTTGCATTATATGGACTGACAAAGGTTTTTTTTTTTTCCCGAAACTTAAATTTGTGTTCATTTGAAGGAAAATAATTCATACAGATCTGTTATGTCATAACAGTGAGTAAACATTACATATTAAAAATTACATATAATTGTTTCATTGGAGCTTAATGTATGATCTTACGTCAGTTTCTCCAGTTCACAGAGAGGATCCTTCAGTCCATCAGAGAGCAACGTCAGACCTGCATCTCCTACTTTATTCCATGACAGATCCAGTTCTCTCAGCTGTGAGGAGTTTGATCTCAGAGCTGAACTCAGAGCAGTACAACCTTCAGCTGTGATGCCACAATTACTCAACCTGCAAAACAACAACACACTCTTCACTCTCAGTTCAGGATATAAAATTTAACAGTGGGTTTCATCAACATTCATAGCAATTACAGTAGTTTCAACAACCATAAAATTCACAAACACATAAGTTTACAGACATGCAAACTTCATTGTATATTGAAGATTAGAGATAGTCTCACTAGAGGAGCAATAAATGAGGTTGCAGACATTCAAAACCCAATCCTTTAAATTAGCCTCTTAATCTCAGGTTTACTGTTAATGTGAAAGGGAAGAGACACTCAAATGTGTTTGTCTAAATTAATATTACAATTGTCAATAAAAATAGAGAAGCTCTGCACTAAAACACACACATCTGATGACTGCAGTCAGTGCTACTTACTCTGCTGATCTGGAGGCTTCAACGACAGGCAAGAGCTTCAGAAGAACTTCATCAGGTGTCATGTGTTTTTGGCCACTACTAATGTATTTACTGAAATGAAATTGATCCAACTGCTCTGAGGTCAACAAAACAAAGACAACAGCTGACCACTGTGATGAGGACAGTTTAGCGCCTGACAGACCTCCAGATCTGAGATACTCCTGGACTTCACTGACGAGAGACTGATCGCCCAGTTCATTTAAACAGTGAAACAGATTGATGGATTTCTCTGGTGAGGGATTCATTCTTATTCTTGTTTTAATGTACTCAATCGTTTTCTCTTCACTGTATGAGATGTTCCCAATGTGTGTCAGAAGACCTTTCATGAGCGTCTGATTGGACTCCAGTGAGAGACCCAGAAGAAATCGGAGGAAAAGGTCCAGATGTCCATTCTTACTCTGTAAAGCCTTGTCCACGGCTCTCTGATGCAGGTCAGATATTGTGTGACATGTGAACTCGTGTGCATGTTTTGAGCTGAGGTTTACATTGAGCACATCTCTCTTGTCCAGCAGGAATGAAAGCAGCACATATAGAGCTGCGAGATGCTCCTGAATGCTCAGATGAACAAAGCAGAAGACTTTCCCCTGATACAAGCCCAACTCCTCTCTGAAGATCTGAGTGCACAATCCTGAGTAAACTGATGCTTCAGTCTCATCAATGCCACACTCTCTCAGGTCTTCCTCATAGAAGATGAGGTTGCCTTTCACAAGCTGCTGGAAAGACAGTTTCCCCAGTTTCAGGATCATGTCTTCATCCTTCACTTTCTTCTCATAGTCCTTCTCATGTTTGATGCTGGTCTGAATGATCAGGAAGTGCGTGTACATTTCAGTGAGAGTCTTGGGAATCTCTCCTTTCCATGATTTCCTCATCATCTTCTCCAGAACAGTGGCTGAGATCCAGCAGAAGACTGGGATGTGGCACATGATGAAGAGGCTCCTTGATGACTTCAGGTGTGAGATGATCCTGTTGGCCAGACTCTGATCACTGATTCTCTTCCAGAAGTATTCCTCCTTCTGTGGATCATTGAAGCCTCGTACCTCTGTCACTCGATGGACACACTCAGAGGGGACGAGATCAGCTGCTGCTGGTCTGGAGGTGATCCAGATGAGAGCAGAGGGAAGCAGATTCCCCATAATGATGTTCGTCAGCAGCACGTCCACTGAGACCGATTCACTCACATTACACAACCCCACATTGCTCTGAAAATCCAGAGACAGACGACACTCATCCAGACCATCAAAAACAAAGACAACTTTATTTTCACCACTGAATGGTTTCATTTCTTTGGTTTCAGGAAAGAAAATATGCATTAGATCCAAAAGACTGAGTGTTTTGTCCTTCATCAGATTGAGCTCTCTGAAAGGAAGTGGAAATATGAGCTGGACGTCCTGATTCACAGTTTTTATTTTTTTTAAATGATTCCCAATTATTTATATTCATGATTTCTAGTATTTGTAAGACATTTTTATTTCAGTGTTGTAATTAGCATTTAATTTAATTTTATCTTTGAAACAGATTTGTTATGTGACAGCATTAATTAAAGTTTTTTAAGGGTCAAGATCATGTTATCTGCATCTCCTGCACTCCATCAAGCCACTCTCATAATATCTGTCATCACTCAAATTAATGCACGGCTCAGATGAACTGTATAGCATGTGTGTAAGATTCCAATGTAATTATAATGTAATTACTTAATCACAAATACATTTTTCAATGAGTAAACCTGGCTGTGTCTATAGTCTTATAGATGATGACTACACAAAATAGTAATATTTTTGTATTTGTATCAGAGCAGAGCATCCTGGCCACTCTTTGCTATTCAGTTATTTAGATCAGTCAAAATATACACAAAATCATAATGTTTCTAAGCATAAAAATTATGCCATATCTCTGGTCTCTGTGAATACAGAGACAATGGCAACTTCAGCCACATTAGCTGTGCAAAATGCTTACAAACACATTAAGAAAGGCAGCATTAGTGTGTTAGTGCTAGCTGTGCTAGTGAGGAGATGAATATTGACTGCATGCAGCTCACTCAGGGGAGAAGTTAATAGGGCAGAATACATCACCAATTGTGGGCGGGCCTTACCCTAATGTGACATCACATTGGGCTGCAAACAAATGAGTTTAATCATTTATTACTTGTTATAACGTTTAGCTTTATTGTGTTCATGTAAATTGATATGATCTGAATAACATACAGATAGATCCTTAAAATAATATGATTCTTTTCTCAGTTGAGATTAATGTATGATCTTACGTCAGTTTCTCCAGTTTACAGCGAGGATGCTTGAGTCCATTAGAGATCAGTTTCACTCCTGCAACTCCTAGATTATTCTTAGACAGATCCAGTTTTCTCAGCTGTGAGGAGTTTGATCTCAGAGCTGAACTCAGAGCAGCACAACCTTCATCTGTGACGCCACAATCTCTCAACCTGCAGAACAACAACACACTCTTCACTCACTTTATATAAAGTTTTACAGCACAAAACAACAACCATAAAATTCACAAATACATAATTTTACAGACTTACACACAGGCAAAGTTCACTATATCAGAAGATTAGAGATATTCTCACTAGAAGAGCAATAGATGAGGTTTCACAGACATTCACAGAAAACAAAAGTGTCTTAATCTCAAGTTCACTGTTAATGTGAGAAGGAAGAGACACCCAAAACAGTGTCTAAACTGTTAAAATACTACCATTGACAACAAAGAAAAGAAGCACTGCGCTACAACACACACATCTGAAGATTACACTCAGTGCTACTTACTCTGCTGATCTGGAGGCTTCAACAACAGGCAAGAGCTTCAGAAGAAGTTCATCAGGTGTCATGTGGTTTTGGTTTTGCTCTCTGCTTATGTATTTGCTCAAATTAAATTGATCCAACTGCTCTGAGGTCAACAAAACAAAGACAACAGCTGACCACTGTGATGAGGACAGTCTAGCGCTTGACAGACCTCCAGATCTGAGATACTCCTGGACTTCACTGACGAGAGACTGATCGCCCAGTTCATTTAAACAGTGAAACAGATTGATGGATTTCTCTGGTGAGGGATTCATTCTTATTCTTGTTTTAATGTACTCAATCGTTTTCTCTTCACTGTATGAGATGTTCCCAATGTGTGTCAGAAGACCTTTCATGAGCGTCTGATTGGACTCCAGTGAGAGACCCAGAAGAAATCGGAGGAAAAGGTCCAGATGTCCATTCTTACTCTGTAAAGCCTTGTCCACGGCTCTCTGATGCAGGTCAGATATTGTGTAACATGTGAACTCGTGTGCATGTTTTGAGCTGAGGTTTACATTGAGCACATCCCTCTTGTCCAGCAGGAATGAAAGCAGCACATATAGAGCTGCGAGATGCTCCTGAATGCTCAGATGAACAAAGCAGAAGACTTTCCCCTGATACAAGCCCAACTCCTCTCTGAAGATGGAAATATGAGCTGGACGTCCTGATTGTCTTTCCCTTCAGCCCAGTCCAGGATGAACTTCTGCACAGAGACTCAGACACTCAAACTTCTTCCTCAGATTTGATCTGAATAACTTGACGGGTTCATGTTGAGGGTCATGGCTGTAAGATAAACAAATTACAAGTAACAAATTATTAGAATTTGCAGAATTAGAATTATTTTATATAAAATCCCTGTAGCTTAAACAGAAAAGCATGGTGCTGGCAATACCAAAGTCATGACTGTCAAGAGTGAAAAATAAACCAGTACAAGATAAATCACACAAGGGCAATTTAAAGTGCAATAAACTGTGATCCAAGGATGAATGAAAATCTTAGGGGATTGGAACAACTTGAGGATAAGTAATTAATAACAGAATTTTTGTTTTTAGAAGAACTATTCATTTAATTTTATCACAGGCTTTATGAAGAATCAATAAATGTATATTACAGTGTTTACCTAAACCTAGGACCAGTGTGTCCTCTAAAGTTATGTGGATGATCCATTGACCAGTCGCTCTTCATGGACACACAGCTGGGTTCAGATGACTCTGGTCTGTGCTTCTGGACTGAACTGAAACAAAACATGAAGGAAAATTAAAATCAGACACTCTGATAATGACTGACTGTTAATTAACTTAATATTTATGCTAATTGAAGGACATTTTTTGGCCCCAAGTTCGCCCCTAAATATAGTCATTATTATTATTTATTTTTTTTGTGTGTGAACATTCTCGTTGCTTCAGAAAATTACAGTTGAATCACTGTTGAATCAAATTCTGTCATTAATTACTCATCCTCAAGTTGTTCGAACTTTTGTTCATCCTTCGAACACAGTTGAAGGTATTTTGAATGAAATCCGAGAGCTTTCTGTCCCTCTGACAGCCTAAGCAACTTTCACTTCAACGGCCCAGAAAGGTACTGAAAACATAATGGAAATAGTCCATTGTTACTCCAGTGATTCAACTGTAATTTTCTGAAGCAACGTGAATGATTTTTGTGCACCAAAAAAACAAAAATAATGACTACATTTAACATTTTTTTCACTTCTGCTTCAATTCCCAACGCACATTCATGAGACCTGCTTTTTTCTTCTGTCCACGAGGAAGACATGATATGAGAGAACGACTCTCACAATACAGCCTGTACCGGAAGCACTGTACTGTTTGCAAGCAGAAGAACAATACTGTAATAATACTGTAATAAAGCGTTCCTCTGCTTGAAATCAGTACAGCGCTTTTGGTACGGGCTGTATTGTGATAGTCGCGCTCTCACGTCAACACACATGCGTCGTGGTGCTCTCGTGGATTGAAGACAAAGAAGAAGAAGCTCTCGTAAAACGGGCATTGGGGATTAAAGCAGAAGTGAAGAAAATTTTGAATATAGCACTCTGATAATGACTGACTGTTAATTAACTTAATATTTATGCTAATTGAAGGACATTTTTTGGCCCCAAGTTCGCCCCTAAATATAGTCATTATTATTATTTATTTTTTTTGTGTGTGAACATTCTCGTTGCTTCAGAAAATTACAGTTGAATCACTGTTGAATCAAATTCTGTCATTAATTACTCATCCTCAAGTTGTTCGAACTTTTGTTCATCCTTCGAACACAGTTGAAGGTATTTTGAATGAAATCCGAGAGCTTTCTGTCCCTCTGACAGCCTAAGCAACTTTCACTTCAACGGCCCAGAAAGGTACTGAAAACATAATGGAAATAGTCCATTGTTACTCCAGTGATTCAACTGTAATTTTCTGAAGCAACGTGAATGATTTTTGTGCACCAAAAAAACAAAAATAATGACTACATTTAACATTTTTTTCACTTCTGCTTCAATTCCCAACGCACATTCATGAGACCTGCTTTTTTCTTCTGTCCACGAGGAAGACATGATATGAGAGAACGACTCTCACAATACAGCCTGTACCGGAAGCACTGTACTGTTTGCAAGCAGAAGAACAATACCGTAATAATACTGTAATAAAGCGTTCCTCTGCTTGAAATCAGTACAGCGCTTTTGGTACGGGCTGTATTGTGATAGTCGCGCTCTCACGTCAACACACATGCGTCGTGGTGCTCTCGTGGATTGAAGACAAAGAAGAAGAAGCTCTCGTAAAACGGGCATTGGGGATTAAAGCAGAAGTGAAGAAAATTTTGAATATAGTTGATATATATATATTTTTTTGGTGCACAAAAAGCATTCTCGTTGCTTCAGAAAATTACAGTTGAACACTCTGATAATGACTGACTGTTAATTAACTTAATATTTATGCTAATTGAAGGACATTTTTTGGCCCCAAGTTCGCCCCTAAATATAGTCATTATTATTATTTATTTTTTTTGTGTGTGAACATTCTCGTTGCTTCAGAAAATTACAGTTGAATCACTGTTGAATCAAATTCTGTCATTAATTACTCATCCTCAAGTTGTTCGAACTTTTGTTCATCCTTCGAACACAGTTGAAGGTATTTTGAATGAAATCCGAGAGCTTTCTGTCCCTCTGACAGCCTAAGCAACTTTCACTTCAACGGCCCAGAAAGGTACTGAAAACATAATGGAAATAGTCCATTGTTACTCCAGTGATTCAACTGTAATTTTCTGAAGCAACGTGAATGTTCACACACAAAAAAAATAAATAATAATAATGACTATATTTAGGGGCGAACTTGGGGCCAAAAAATGTCCTTCAATTAGCATAAATATTAAGTTAATTAACAGTCAGTTCCACGAGGAAGACATGATATGAGAGAACGACTCTCACAATACAGCCTGTACCGGAAGCACTGTACTGTTTGCAAGCAGAAGAACAATACTGTAATACTACTGTAATAAAGCGTTCCTCTGCTTGAAATCAGTACAGCGCTTCTGGTACGGGCTGTATTGTGATAGTCGTGCTCTCACGGCAACACACATGCGTCGTGGTGCTCTCGTGGATTGAAGACAAAGAAGAAGAAGCTCTCGTTGCTGTAATCAGGGTGGACTTAACCAATAAGTAGGAAAGCTGTCGCTTAGGCCCCCACATTTAGCCACAACTGCCCCCACATGGTAATACAGCTTTAGAACAACATCAGGTTGACTAACTAATTACTGAATCCTGTAGATACTGTAATGTGAAGGGGTAAATAAACTTTAAGCAAACAAGGGTTACAAAAGTAAAAGAACACATAGGCTACTGTAGCTGGAATTTGCTAAGGGCCCCCAATGAAATCCCTAAGTCTGCCCCTGACTGTGATAATGATTGATTGCTCATTCACTGAATATTTATGCTAAATTAGCTAAAATGATTCTACCATAATTCATTCCGAGGAAATCACAGAATGGTGTAATTTGTGCATGAAAATCTTTACCAACTTAATTCTTCACCCAAAAGACCAAATATTAGAAATGAGGATACATAAGTTTGTGGTAGGTTCAAACACCCTCGGTAAAATCAATATCAATAACCCAAGACTAAAAATAAAAAAGAGTAGCCTAAACTAGCAAATATCATCACACCACACCACATTATTTACAGTCAGTATTCCTTCCTGTCAAGGCAGTTTATATTGCGCTGATAAATCTAGAAATGTCAATCATGTTGTAAAATCCTGTAAATGTCTGAATACTCGAACTACTGTTTTTAAAAAGATTGTCAGCACAACACCGTCTGTCTTTCTTTCTAAGGCGGAAGTGGCCTTCTGAACGCAAATTCATGTCTACTTTAACCATTAAAAGTGTGTATAAATAACTATTATACTATATTAATTATAATTTGCAAAACACGACGGGATGGGATACAGCACCAGGTAGAAATGCACAAAATTAAAATATAAGCGATTATCTCGCTCACGATGTTGTTTCGTCACTGTATCTGTAACACTCACCTCTGTGGAAATGCGTCTGAAGATGTGTGGTCTTCATAATGTCGATATCTTCGAGGTTCCATCAAGAAAATCTAAAAGAAGGAAACTCAACACTTTAATATTCGTGTTAAGATGTTTCTGCTTTCATAACACAGGCCGATGGATTTTACTTTCACTTTCACTTTTTGTTTTTGTTTATGGTGGTTGGCAAACCTACTGAAAGATGCATTTCTGCCCCCTACTGTACTGGAGTGAACCTGACGGATATATTTTTTAGCTTTTTTATGAACATAAAGAAAGGCAGGAACAGAACAAAGAAGAAGATAAAAAAAAAACCCACCAAAACAAGTATTAATCACGGTACATGAAAGATCTCATCATATCTCTTCAAAAAAGAAATACATATTTTGTTATTAATTACTCTTAGTGATTTAATTAAATGTTCTACTTCACATAAGAAATCTACAAAAGTAGGTATTTTCTTAAGAAACCTGTGTTTGTTAAAATAGAATTTTGCCACAAGGATAAGAAAGTTAACAGTAGATTCTAAAGATTTGTTTTGGTTTTCAAAAAAGCAAACAACATCCTTAATGTGTACAGTTCATATTAACTTTAGAAAAAACAATAGGAACTCAAATCTTTCCAGAAAAGTGCTGAAACATTACAAGAGAAAAATTAATGACAAATATCTTCACTTTCTTTTTTACAGAAGGTGCATATATCTGCTACATCACAACATTTCGACACAAAAGCATTACAAGGGTATATATTATGCAACATTTTAAAATGCACTTCTTTCACTTTATTGGGTATACAGTATTTATATGGTAATAACCATGTTTTCCTCCATTGAATGTTATCTATTTTAGAACCCCCCAAAAAATTCCCTTTTGGAGAAATTGAGTTTCGAGATTGAGAAAGTTGACGAATAAATGTATTATTACATTCTTTACTTAAAAGCGAAACACCTCCCAAACATAACTGTGAAAGTTGTTTTGAGCACGACTCATGGGTGAGGGAAGCTTTCATCAGACATATGAATCCATCAGGAATCACCTTTGATTTACTCGATATTGGTCACAAAACTAGAAAGGGGGGTTCCGGGGGAGCCCAAAAACCTTTACAAAGAGAATTCACATCCTATTTATTACACCTATTGCTTTCAGATCATTTATAATTGCATAATAGACTTTATACTGTGCTGAGACATTCTCCTACTGTATACTCTAAAGTGTTGCATTTTCAATATTATAAAAAACGTAATTCTCCCGTTATTTTAATTTGTTCTTGTTCATATGTTCCACTGTCTCTGGTAAAGCACATTTATTGCAATTACCTGATTCATGTTCGTCGATATTAAATAGTGAATGATTAAGAGCCAATACAAAGACTAGATATTATTGTGTTCTCCTTCCTGCCCCTCTAACTATTCCTTTCATTTCAGTTGGTGTATTTTAGTTTATTTTTCTTGTCCATTTGATCAGCGTCCTCATTTCCCTCTATATGTGCCGGTAACCATAAGAATGATATACTTAATCTATATTGGTGAATTCTGAACATGCTTTATAGAATATCATATAAGATGTCTTGTCTAGATGTAGACTTACCACTAATAAACCTGTTAAAACAGAATATGATCTGAACAAATGACTGTTCTTAACGGCTGAATTTCCTCCATCCAGTGAAGAGTCATCAGAATAATCTCTGCTGAGTAAACTGATAAATGGTTACTTGTCCTTTCAGCAATTCTAGTTTTAAACTGGGGAATGCATACTGAATCAGGGTCTTTCCATCCATCTGTAATATTTTAATTTCCTGACTATAATTTTGATCCATGTATATTCTGTACAATCTCATTCTTAGGCAGTAGCGTGTTTAGCACCACGTTTAAATTGCAGAACACAACCCCTCTTTTATTAAAAGTTCTCTGCATCTTCTCATTTCACCAGAAATATTGCAATTACTGCAAAAACACTTTAGCAAAGGTTTGTGCCAACACCTCAATATCAGTATCCGTTGTTATTGGCTTTTCTTCACTTATTATTATTGATATGCTGTTATATTTTTGTATTTGTATGTCACCAACTTCTATTTTCCTCCAATAATTATCATAGAATTTTCTCCAGTAATCTCTTTTACATGCTCGTATAACTTTCATTACAACTTCTTGTGCTCTTATAATTAATTAGATCATCAAAAGAGAAAGATCTTCTGACCTTCAGATAGCATCACTGCATTTGTCTGTCCACCATGGCACTGCTTTCTTTCCTTTAATTCCTTTCTTTTTAGCAGTAACTTCTTTTGCCTATATCATATAATATTTAAACTAATTGTTTAAATATTGTCACTCTTTTCATCGCTTTTGCCAGCTCTAAAACACTTGCTTGGTTTTTCACCTGCTCTTTTTCTAGCAAAAATAAAAATAAAATAAAAATACTCATCACAAAATGAAAGCTAAAAGTGAAAGTCTGATTGTATCAGGGGCTTTGTCACAAGTCTATTGTTTTTGAATTTCTGTGTTACTTATGCTACATTTTCATGCTTAAAACAATGATTTGGTATCACTTTTATACCATTCTCCTTTTTTGTGTAAAGAAATAAGTTTCCTGATGATTCTCTCCCAAGTGCTTCCATTGTTGTCACCATTAAGAATGATTCAATGGGCTAAATAACTTTTAATTGTAAAGAAATTACTTATTTTTAAATGTTTTGGTTCAACACAGTTAGCAATTGATTTAAAAAAAAATGCCTTTAACTTGAAATGTTTTATTTAGTTTTATTTACAAAAACTGACAACACAGTTACTGCAGTTTCTCTAGGAAAAAAAGATCAGTAAAACAACATTATACGAGTTTAAATGGAAAAGCAGGATGAACAGGATGAAGATCGAAAACCAAACGCTTTTCTTTAAAACAGAAAACACTGAACTGCAGTTTCCTATAAAAGGACAAAGAGAAAACATTGTTATATATAAAGATATGATACATTTGTCGATACTCACATGGAGGAGACGGCGTGGCTCTCCCAGTACAACACTTTATACACAGACTCTGCACACACACACGCCTGGGTCAGCAGATTATCTACTCGTTTCAGCCTGTAACACACACAAGCCTTCATCTTCATCATCATCAGTGCTGACGTCAGCACTCAAACTCTCTGAAACGTCACTCACATGCCCTGGACCTCCAGCATGGCCTCCTGTTTGCTCATGTGGACCGTCTGCAGGTCTCGTCGCTGCACCGCATAGTGCTTCTTCTGAACCGCCACCTGGCTGCTCGCGCCCTGGCAACGGTTGCCGAGGTACCCCAGCATAGCCGGAGCAGAGACGGCCAGCAGCAGCAGAGACAGCCACGCGCCTGAGGGTATTTAACCCAGGAGACACTCAGTTACATCACATCTGCACAGAATATATGCACACGGCATCTACTCGCTTCTCACCTTCACTCAGAGTGAGGAAGAGGATGTTGAGCAGAACGCAGCTCAGCAGGGAGCACAGCGGCATCCTCCACCTAACAACACAAAGAGCTGAATACTGGAGACCCGCAGCAGCATCAATAACTCAGAGACGCGTTTAGAGCAAAAACTTCTCCTGAAGTACAGGCAGAAGCTCTCAGTGCAGTCAGTGATTGTTACGGGACGTCTCTCACCCGAGCAGGGACCGCAGCACCTCCAGCGAGTCTGTGACCGGCTCCAGGAAGATGGCCATCCGCTTGAAGCAGATCACCATGTTCAGCAGGTCAAAGGTCAGCGCTCTGGGGCTGCTGTCTATGGAGGACGCGTCTTTAGTGGGCAGCTGGGTCAGTTCGGCCCGGTCGCCGCTCGCCTGTGTGGGGTCCTGGGGAGGAGGCTGCGCACTGCACGCTGGGAAATCAGAGGTCATGACTGCGAGGGACTGTGATTATCTCTATAAACATGTGACAATCAAGAGACTCACATCTGTTAAATCTGATGCCTGACAGTCTGTTTAAAAGCTTTAACGGTTTAATCAGAGTTAATAAGCAATGTCAAATCCAGCAGACTTTTATAACAAAGGATCCTGATATATATAAACATATGAACGAATTTAAGAGTCAATTCAATGGATGCTAAACGTACTTTATAAACACACATGATGACCATTTTTACAATGAGAATACATTAAATCCTTAGTTATGAAAGTGAAAAACGAATATAAATAAAGCTTAAAACAGTCATATAAACATCAACCAGAAGAAAACACTCAAAAACACAACAGACAACTGTCGCTTAAGAATTCTTTAATGTGCATTAAGATCGATAAATAATAGATTAATACACCTAAAACTATATAAAAAAGCTATATCACATCGATGTGACAGAAAACCCAGTAATGACTGTCAGCAGATAGGTTTTGTCTGTCTATTGCTTAATCTACTAGTGCCATTTCTACAAAATGAACTTAAAACGACTAATTCCTAAAGACAATAATTTTCATTCAGAAAAAAGATACTATGTTGATTGTTTTTGTGGCTCAATTATCATTATTTGACTGTATCAGGAAATCTTGCCCTTTTCTGTCATTTGATCAATAGTTAATGCATAAGATCGCTTGTAAATGTATACAAACATTTGTTAACTGAGGCACTAAACATTACTTATAAAATTAATAACACTTGTGATGATACAAATTAAATGTAGTTTTGTGTTAATTATAACCATTGGCTTTTCACACACCACTTTCATGAAGACAGGAAAAAAATAATATGTGTCATAAATGTGTCATAAATGATCTTCAAGTACTCACACGATGAGCAAATCTGAGAATGACATTTGACAGTTATTAAAAATGTATTTAATATTTCTTTATAACAAAGCACACAGTCAAAATAGAGAATCAAATGAAATATAGTCTAAACACTGATCTTCCTTTTGCATCATATTGGTATATGCTCATTATATTGTACAATATAGATCATATTTATTTGATCATATTATACAGCATCAAATTTACATACGTATTTTGTGATATTTAGATGTATTGAAAAGTTGCATACACATCAAGGACAACATATTTCATATTAAATATTATAATCAGTTGATGCAGTAATAGGTCTAATATGGCAGTGAAAGATCCTAAAACAACCAACAAGTAAAATATGCTTATCTAATTTAAGTGACGTGACATGTGGCCAAGTATGGTTACCCATACTAGGAATTAGTGCTCTGCATTTAACTAAGTGAACACACACCCGGAGCAGTGGGCAGTTGGGGGCTCAGTGCTTTGCTCAAGGGCACCTCAGTCGTGGTATTTAAGGTGGGAGAGAGCGCTGTACATTCACTCCCCCCACCTACAATCCCTGCCGGTACGAGACTCGAACCCACAACCTTTGGGTAACAAGTCCGACTCTCTAACCATTAGGCCACGACTTTCCCACGAGGGAAAGTTTAAAGACTTCCCCACTTTAACAAGGCAATTAAAGTAATTACGAATAAAGGATTTACTTATAAGAAATTATATCCTTAGCATCACTATGCTGAACAGCTTTTTAGATGATCATTTAATGAATCGACAGCCTATCTGCTAATCTTCAACATGTTTTACACTAAACAATACTTTTGGATTGAACTATTTTTAGAGTTTACATCGAAAAAATAAGAGTTTTATAAGAGAAGTCACTGACTTTTTGCGACAGATGGGATACAGCTTACGGCTGTCACGAATCCGGTCCACGAACTTTCCTATTCATTGACTCTCGCACTACACACTGTTGCACATCACCCCGGACTACATTTCCCATCATGCATTGCACTGATTGCACTCAGCACGAATTGCACACACCTGTTTACACTGATTGCACCCAGCTGTTTCATATCACTCCCTCACTATTTAACACTCACTCTGATCCCTTCCCTCTGCCGAGTATTGTTTCAGCGTTTATCACTCTCCTAGAGATAGCTACCTTACGGAGCCCTTGTCATTGCCTTAGCCCTAGTCATTTGCCTTAGTCATTAGCCTTAGCCTTAGCCTTAGGCATTTCCCATTCATTCCTATGGTATCTGTAAATGGTATACTTATGGTATCTCTGACTGAAATTCAATGACATCAAGGCTGTAATGTGACTGGTTATTAAGGCACACGTGATCCAAGTAAGCCGTTACGCTTTCTCCAAAAGTAAGTAATACAGACCCTCTCATCTCCCTATAGTAAAATGATCTCTGCTCTTATTCTGAGTGAAAGCTGAATTCTTCCTCACTGTTCAGGATCATCTGGAGAGCTCATGTGTGTGAAGCAATAAAAATTTTAATAGAAAAATGTTTTTTAATTTTGTGACATTCTCCAGATGAAAAAATAAGTTCAAAGATAAATGAAAAGCAGAAAAAGCATCCTGTTTTTTCTGTATTTTCAAGAGTACATTTACTGTCTTTGTGAGTGGATAATAATAAAAGCAGAAACTTTACCATTTCAAATGATGTCTTGCTCTAATCTGTACACACATTAATGGAGTATTTTACATTCTCCTCATGAAATCAAGTCCAGGAACTCTAACAAAAACAGATTCCATACAACAAAACCATAAAACTCATCTGGAGAAGAGATCTCCAAAGAGAGTAAATGACACCACCCTGACCAAACTTATCTACCTGTTCATTAATGACCCCCTTCTCCCCTCTCATTCTTCTGCCCCAAAAGCCTTCACTGAAAGTTCACTAAGACCACATTTGTGACCCTGAAGCACAGACCAGTCTTAAGTCGCTGGGGTATATTTGTAGCAATAGCCAACAATACATTGTATGGGTCAAAATTATAGATTTTTCTTTTATGGCAAAAATCATAAGGACATTAAGTAAAGATCATGTTCCATGAAGATATTTAGTAAATTTCCAACTGTAAATATATCGAAAGTTAATTTTTGATTAGTAATATGCATGGCTAAGAACTTCATTTGGACAACTTTAAAGGCGATTTTCTCAATATTTAGATTTTTTTGCCTTCTCAGATTCCAAATTTTCAAATAGTTGTATCTTGGCCACATATTGTCCTATCTTAACAAACCATACATCAATGGAAAGCTTATTTATTCAGCTTTCAGATGATGTATAAATCACAATTTCAAAAAAATTGACCCTTATGACTGGTTTTGTGCTCCAGGGTCACATATATTGTATCTTGTGAAACTGTTGTTTTTCCCCTTCATGTTTAGTATCGTTCTAAAGGTCTCTGTGCGATTGGCTAAATGGTCTCAATTTCACAGCAGTCACTTATATTATGAGAAAGACTGATTTGTATTTTGCTGCTGAGGGGTGTGTCTGCCTGTTTTTTATGTTTTGACAACTGATTTGAAGATTTGTTTGTTCTGGTCTGGATATATAAGCGAAGTGACAAAACACTACTTTGGTATTATGTAGCCAGAAAACCCTGCGCAGAGTAAGTGAATCTCTGGAGCTCCATTTGATTTATTCTGATCTCTTCTGAAATCATTTCTACTATTCTACTATTTCTAGTAGATTAAAGTGCAGTCCAGTGTTTCTGCAAAATCTGCATCCAGGCATTATACCTTCGCATTTGAACATGCATTGGATTCCGTCTTTGGGCAAATTGGGCTGGTTTCTTACACTGTTGTTATAAGATACAAATCCAAGTAATCATGACAGTGCCTCTGTAAACTTCTGTAATCAGCACACAAACTAGCACTTGATCACTGTGACTTCAGTTTTGTCGATTCTGAGCTTTAACATGTCTGTCGTGATCCATATTCATCATCACTTAATAGCTGTAAGTACAAAATGAAACACACAGTACCAGATGCATTACTGCTGACACACATCGGTTCAAGGAATGTATAGTTCAAATTACATTATTATATGATATATGAATCATTACTACTTACTGCAGTGTCTCCAGTTCATAATACGGATGATCTTTTAAATCAAAAAGCAGCTCCACACATGATATTCTTAGATCATTGTCTCTCAGATCCAGTTCTCTCAGGTGTGAGGGGTTTGATCTCAGAGCTGATGCCAGAGCATCACAACCTACAGCTGTAATATCACAATCACTCAACCTGCAGAACAACAGCACAAACACAAAAATACATTATACAATCAAAGTGTATTCAAATTAAACTATTATGCCCCTTTTTACAAGTTGTAATTGTTTTAAGTCTCAGGTGTCTCTAGACTGTGCCTATAAAATTTTGTCTCATAATACACCAGAGATGTTCACAAGTCTTTAACTTGGAGACTGAGTCAAGTCGTTGGTCATGAGTCCGAGTCGAGTCTCAAGCCATTTAATGGCTCGCTAAACAAATCCCATTCATAATCCTCATGTACTAAAATCTTCCTATTTACAAAGCTGTTTTATAGGCTATAGACAAAATATATGATTTGTGATCGGCTTTGTAAAATAAAAGAGGTGTTCAGATGTAAGGTTAATGTACATCCAGTCTGTTATGTTTTAATCCATTACCATGTTCAAAACTGTTTTTCTGTAATCAAATTCTATAAAAAGAGTCCAATCTACCATGACACATAAGGAAATGTGAGACACAGATATTACAAAACCATACAAATAAAGTATTTCTTTATTATATAACTAAGTCAGAGGTACTCAATTAAAGTTCCTAGAGTTCCAAGCAGAGGTCTGGACAAAAAAAAAAATAATAATAATATATATATATATATATATCTTTTTTTTTTACATGTATTGTATTTTTACATTTAGATACATGCAAGGCCACGTGAAAGAATAAAACACTTTTTTTTTCCTCAATGTTTTGCTCCTGAAATCTATAGGCTACTATTTTAATATTTTACTTAAACGCATTATCTACTAAAAACAATGTACAGGTGCATCTCAATAAATTAGAAAGTTGTGGAAAAGTTCATTTATTTCAATAATTCAACTCAAATTGTGAAACTCGTGTATTAAATAAATTCAGTGCACACAGACTGAAGTAGTTTAAGTCTTTGGTTATTTTAATTGTGATGATTCTGGCTCACATTTAACAAAAACCTACTAATTCACTATCTCAACAAATTAGAATATGGTGACATGCCAATCAGCTAATCAACTCAAAACACCTGCAAAGGTTTCCTGTGCCTTCAAAATGGTCTCTCAGTTTGGTTCACTAGGCTACACAATCATGGGGAGATAGTGAATTGGTGGGTTTTTGTTAAATGTGAGCCAAAATCATCACAATTAAAAGAACCAAAGACTTAAACTACTTCAGTCTGTGTGCATTGAATTTATTTAATACACGAGTTTCACAATTTGAGTAGAATTACTGAAATAAATGAATTTTTCCATGACATTCTAATTTACTGAGATGCACCTGTAGCTACAATAATCAAAACGTTCTTATCTTGAGCAAAAAATTAAGTTAACTAGCAGTTTCAAAGTTTAAGTTCTATCCTAGCCATCTAACAACAATTTTCCCAATTATTATTAGGCTAGGATACATGATTTAAAAAAAAATGTTCTTAGCCTAAAGATTAATAATGCTAAATCACATCTGATAGATAGTAAGAAAAATAACTACATTTGCAGCATTGTTGCAAGTTAATTAAACCGCTAGGTGATAGAGAAAGGTAGTGGGAGGCCGGGGGAGAGCTGAGCTCTCGTGCCTCCGTTGGTAAAAAAAATTAGCCAATCAGCATTGAGTGTTTACTTTCAGCGCTGAGGAGTGTTGAGAAAAGAAACCTCGCAAGGGAGGCTAGCATCCCTTCTGATAGCAACCAATCATCATAGAGACGTAAATTACGTGATATTAGTTTGAACGTCTCCCGCTGCG
Organism: Sinocyclocheilus grahami; assembly: GCF_001515645.1. Classification (NCBI taxonomy): domain Eukaryota; kingdom Metazoa; phylum Chordata; class Actinopteri; order Cypriniformes; family Cyprinidae; genus Sinocyclocheilus; species Sinocyclocheilus grahami. Next base: position 58,391 of record NW_015507128.1, read on the forward strand.
CTGATAATGTACCAAGTACTTATGAGGAGTAGCGATATTGAATATTTGATCACCAACATATTTACCAAGCTGTCATTCAAACAGTATAAATACAAATAAATAAAAGGGAAAACACGCCTAACTGAATATAGGCTGCAGCAGGCGGCTTAATTAAAGGGGTCATATGATGCTGCTAAAAAGAACATTATGTTGTGTATTTGGTGTAATGAAATGTGTTTATGCTGTTTAAGGTAAAAAAAACACATTATTTTCCACATACTGTACATTATTGCGTACAATGCCCTGCCTTTCTGAAACGCGTCGATTTTTACAAAGCTCATCGTTCTGAAAAGCAAGGTGTGCTCTGATTGGCCAGCTATCCAGTGCGTTGTGATTGGCCGAATGCCTCAAGCGTGTGACTGAAATGTTACGCCCCTTAACATATTGTGGTGCCGTCTCCTGGCACAGCAAGACAAAACCATTAAAACCCATTATAAACGAGGCATTTGTTGCATCCAGTGGGGACATAATTACGGATTATAATGACTTATACTGTGTTTTTACGCATTGTGTTGCGTATCGCTCCGCGTAAACATAAAACCATGTCTGCATTTGTGATCGTGTAATAATCATCAGTGGCAAATTCATTAAATATAAAAAATTTACTTACAGGCTGGCTGTGAGTCAGAAGCACCAGACTGTCCTTGCAAAGTTGGAACTGCCCCACTTTATAGAACAGCCTTTGAGCCACAGACGCATCGTATGCTACTCTGCAGATTCAGGAAACAGTCCTCCATAAAATGCGTCACACAGCGACACACACGGCCGGCTTGAGTGAGGAACGGCAGGCGGCTTGAAAACGGGCTTGCAGCAACCACATGTGACGACCCCGGGCTGGACTCCGCTTTGTCCACGGTAGACATGTGCCTGGTATTCGGTAATGCGATATATTACGATAATGAATATGCACGATATTGTTATCGTGGGCACTTCAATCACCGAAAATAATTAGTTATTACAAATTATACAGAATTTTGAATGCATTTTAGGAATACTTTTCCCATCAACTGGTCACAATGCACAACAGCGCTGTATGCTGCGTGAAAGACGTGTGCGCACTCTGATGTAACTGATTCTGATGCTCTGAATGAAAGCGCACATTCACTCTCTGACAGCAGATGGCACTAAACTGCAGAAAATGCAGCCGTTACACTGGAAATCCCATAAATAAAGCAGCTGCACTACTTTTCTAAAACTTATTTAAATTCAGCCATTCGGATTTTTGCATTTTGCTATGGTGTTCATCACAGCACCAAATACTGAAATATTTAGACTTAATAGGCTATTTATTTTCAGACTTTTTAAAGTTTTAATCTGGACTACATGCCCTAGATATTGTTTGAAAGTGTTTTTATTCTTTATTGTTCGGTCACACTTTACATTAGGGCTTCATTAGTTAACATTAGTTAATTCAGTTAACATAAACTGCCAATGAAAAATTCTTCTAACATTCATTAATCTGAGGTAATTCCAATATTTAATAACACGTTGTTGTTAAAATCGAAAGTTGCAACTGTGTTATTTAATGAGCTAACATGAACTAAGAGTTGTATTTTTTAAAAAGATAAATTTCTGTAGCAAATGTAGCTATTGCTCATTGTGAATGTTAATGCATTAACTAAGGTTAACTAATGAGGTCTTATTGTAAAGTGATACCTATTGGTATTTATAGTTCTTTTGCACTTTAATCTGTGTACAATTTTTAACTTATACATTTTTCTGTATATAAAAAATTGTATTTAAATGTTTAGTTATTTTGTTATAAGAAAAAAAATTATTAAACCCGTTATACTGTATTATGATGTTATGCAAATCTTCCCACATAGTGATGTAGACATGTGGGGGCGTGTTAGAACGAGCCATTTTAGGTAGGAGTGGTTAACTCTTAACTTTTATAAAGAATATCTCTTTGGATTTGAGACTTTAGTCTTTGCAACTTTACAGATCTTCTTTATGCACCAAGAGCTTGTAACACTCCAAAGAGAAAGCAAAACTTGAAATCGCATCATATGACCCCTTTAAATGGCACAACAGGCAGCTCTCTTTTAACACAGACTTATAAGAAGGGATGGATGTTTGATAGGCCAGTTAAGTCAAATTATATTATCTTGCTGTATGCCTGTCGTTTTCTTTAAGTTTTCTGACTAAAAGCAACCAAAAAGCCATTTAAAGTGGTTAAGCAAATAATAATAATAATAATAATCAGCAGGGATCCCAAACCAATACAATTAGTGTGCCTTCTCTATTTTAAAACCCACGAGCCGCCACTGGTATATAATAATATAGGCTTAGCAATAAACAAGCCAAAACAAATTAATTTAAAACAAAACGTAAGCTAAAGTTGGGCTTACCTGTCTCAGGCACAAATCCAAATGTGTCCATATTCGCGATGTAGTCTATTTGAAGCTAAACTATTAGCGTACTTATTAGGTAAAACAGGCTTTGTAGTTCACGCGCGTTTCAATATCGACGGAAAACTCATAATGATAATCATAATGAGCAAAAATATGCCACAGTGGACCGGTGCTTTTGTTTCGTTTTGTTCGGAGCAAAAATAAATTAAAAAAACTGTATCTTATAACATTTTAGCACCTCCAAATCCCAGAATATTCCATAATTTTCAGAATGTTGATGAAAATATGACGAGTAAAATTAAAATTACACTGCAATATTAGCTAATCAATGAACTTACAATGTTATTTAGAAAAAGTGCTTATAACTTGTAAAACAACAACCAGGAACAACCAATTCACAGCTTTCTTGTAAGGACCATATATCACTAAGATAATGGCAGTATAATCCAAATGGAAAGACAACATTTTTACGAGTTTTGTCTCCAAGAAACCCATTAATCGAAAAATGGCTTAATGCATTAACACAGTTAAATCCAAAGACCAAATTCTAAATTAAAGATTCATTCATACTGTAAGCAATGGACCATGAGTAAAAACTTCAATCATGTAATGTTTTACTAATTAATTTAGTAGTTTAGAAATGATAATATTCTAGGCTATATATTATACTGGAATGCATAAATACACACATTCCAATTTTTTTATGATTTCTCAAAAGTTGGCCTCATTTTACAGATATTTTATAATCTCATTCATAAAACACAAACACATCATATAATTAACTCTAGTGTCACAATGTGAACTCAAATAACACACAATTATCCATAAGCAAGCATTCAGTAGCAAAACTGATTACACACCAGTCAGAATCTCAGGATAGTATACCAGGAGCAAAGGTGACTGCTTTAAAAATGCATCCTAGCACTGGAGAGAGAGCTGAAAGAATCACAGACAGGGTTTTACACTGCTTACACAGTGTAGTACAGTATAGTAACAGTACTTTGTATAAGGGTCTCCAAAAAACAGTATGACATGTTGTACCACCTCAAACTTGTGGCTGTCAAATTTAGCCGTTTTTTTTTTACCTGTGTTTTTGCAGAACTCATATAATCTTTCCGAAGGGAGGTAGAGAAAGTGTTTTGTCAGAAGACCAAGAAATTTATTTTTGTACTATATACTACTGGTAATGAAATTTGGCCAATTTATTTATGTATGTAATCAACAGTATACTGTATTATGTTACATACTATTTGATATTTAGTTATTTTGTTTTTGAACTTTACTTCTCTTGTAAGATCATCTACTTCATCTACTGTAAGATGAAAGGTGAAAATTGATTTAATGAAAATTGATGTTTCATAAAGCTTATTGTTTGTATTTTATTCTTCCTGCATTTTTTATTCATGTTGTATACTAAGACATTGAGCTGCCAAATAATTCCTGAATCCCAATAAGAGGTTTTTGTTACAGTGTTCTGAATTGATCTCACTAGTGTTCACTGGGCAGGGAAGTTGTCTGCGTATTTGTACTGTAGGTTTTGTCATCTTAGGCCAAAGTTTGATATTGATAGAAGGGTTTGATATTGATAGAAGGGTTTTTGACTGGAGTATTTGATTTTGACATGGAAGTTTGTACAAGATTTTTTTGTTACGAGAATGTGTTTATAGTTGTGAGAAAGTGGTGAATTGTTTCATGAACTGTGTGTTAGACGAGACACAGGCTGAAGATTGTGTGTTAATTGAGAAAAACTAAACATTGGGATAAGTAATGTACACTGATTATATAAAACTATACTGTCAGTACATCATAGTTAAATGAAATTGTTATGTGCATTTATTTCTTTTCAAAAGTGTGGAAATTGATTTTTAAAAATAAGCTTTAAATTGGCCTATTCCTTATCCTGTGGCTCTCTCTAGTGGACAACATTAATATCACAGCTTAAATGACTAAATAGTGTAAAAAAATTTTATAAATAAAAATAAAATAAAACAATGAAAAAAGGAAAAAAAATCCCTACTTTCTCTCTTTTCTATGTGCGTTCATATTGTATTAATTTGTAAATGTCATATTTGGCATTAGAAGTTATATTACTAATAACTGCCATATGAAAAGTTTAATATCACAAAAAAATTTTTTTTTAACTTGCCTTTTTCGAAGCTGCTGTATATAAAGAACACAAGGTGGCTGAATGCGCATGCTATTTAGATAGCCGAAGCTTACAGACGTTCAATACTTTCACTCAATTTAATTCGTTTTTTAGCACCCCCTCTGAACTGTTAAGCCCCTCCTCAGCACCCCCAACAAAAAAAATCCTGGAGCCACCACTGAACGTGACAAGAGACGTTTGCGTTTTCGACTATTAGACATACGAATAAGAGTGAATGTGCACACTTTAAAATAAAATATTATTTTCAAATAGTGTACATTGATTACTACTTCATATGAAGAGTTCAGATGCAAAAGCCTCTAAGTACCGTTTGAAATTTTTTTCTGAAATGAGCATTTTTATCAGGTTCCTATAGGTTCAGTAATTTCACTTTAATGGCAATGAATAGTTTATTTTCTTTCCAATTAAAGTAAAACTGAACATAAACATAGGAGCCTGAGAAAATAACCATTTTAGAAGAAAATTTTATATGGCACTTAGAGGCTTCTGCATCTGAACTCTTCATATATAACTACAAACCAAGAACTTATTTTAGCATTCTTATTAGGGGTTCAAGCACGCAGTGCTGAAACCCTATTGAAATTGTTAGGATTTTTAATATTTTTTTATTATTATTATTCTCCCCTAAAACTGATTGTGCAGACCAAACCGTAAGGCCTAGAGACTTGAAACTTGGCCAGATCGTAGAGCTCAGTTTGGGGAGAACCTATCAGTATCTCGCCCCAATCGGCCAAAAGGGGGCGGCTACAGTGCAAAAAACTAAAATTTCAGACATTTTTGGTCCTAACTCGTACATCCTGTGTCGTAGACTCAAAGACTTACATCGTTGCAATCCTTGCGTCAACACAAACAAAAGTGGAGTACGACAGATTTTCTCTACGACGCACGTTTTTTCCGCAAAATTGAGTTATATCCGAAACCTACTTTTGCGAACTAGTCCCTAGGTTTTTCGCCTGATCGGAACCAAACCACTGCAGAAATATTCTCTGGACACTGAATATCAATAATTATCAAAAAAAAGTTGAATTTTCGTGTGCAACAGCGTGCAAAGAAACATCTATCCTAACGTTAGCCAAATGTTATTTTAGCTATAACTCTTGAACGGAATGAGATATCTTAACCAAACTCCGTACACATGTGTACAATCTCAATCTTTGAACAAATAATTAAAAAAAAAAACGCGCAGCTCTGCCACTTGACAAGATGGAAAAAACGTAAAAATGATGATAACTGCACAATCGTTGGTCCGATCGACTTGAAAATTGGTATGCAGTGTCATTGTCCAAAGTGGCACAAGTGTCTATGAGGACATTTGTGTATCTCAAAAAACATGGCCGCCATTGGCCAAACAATTTTAAGCACCTATTTGACAGGGTTAACGGAGGTCGATCGGAACGAAACTCGGTGGGCATGTCGACTCATGGCCCTAAAGGTCTGTAAGAATTTTGAAAGAAATCGGCCACTGGGGGGCGAAATTGCGTTTTTCAAGTGTGCAAACAATTGTATATTGCACGGTTTTTCACACATCAACACAATATGCATATCATTCGATAGATCTCCTATTGAGTAACTTTGCCTCAAGAACCATTGCTGTCAATCAAATCGTTCATTAAATATTCTCAATTATGTTAAAAACCTACTTTTGCGAACTAGTCCTAGGTTTTTTTGCTAAATCTCGATCAAACCACTGCAGCGCAATTCTCTGGACTCTCTAGATCAATAATTATCAAAAAAAAAATTGAATTTTGTCCTTCGCTTAATTTTAACGATGTCAGAGAAGTGTTTAGAGAAGGGGCGTGGCCAAATATACCCAAATGCCTATAAAACCTAAGCAAAAACTCAAAACTTTACAAAGCTCGGTGAAAACATGTGTCCAATGACTCTTAACAAGCATGCAAAGTTTCATGAATATCGGACCATAGGTGGCGCTATAACAGTAAAAAAAGTCTCCAAAAACACAATTTCAATTATAACAGAATTAAATTGTAATTAAAAAGCATAAAACGAATATAACTTTGCAACCATTGGTCCGATCGACTTGAAAATTGGTATGCAGTGTCTTTGTCCAGTGTTCCATAAGGGTCTATGATGACATTCGCGTATCTCAAAAAACATGGCCAATGAAATTTGAGCACCTATTAAACAGGGTTAACGGAGGTCGATCGGAACTAAACTCAGTGGGCATATTCGACTCATGGCCTTAAAGGTCTGTAAGAATTTTGAAAGAAATCGGCCACTAGTTGATGTTTTACTCATCCACACAATATGCATATCATTTGATAGAACTCCTCATAATGAGAAACTATGCCTCAAGAACCATTGCTGTCCATCAAGTTGTTCATTAATTATTCACAAATATGTTAAAAACCTACTTTTGCAAACTAGTCCTAGGTCCTTTAATCTCAATCAAAATACTGCAGTAACGTACTCTGGACTCTCTAGATCAATAATTATCAAAAAAAATTTGAATTTTGTTCTTTGTTTACCTTTAACGAGGTAATTAAGAAAAGGCAGTGGTCAAATATTCCCCAAAACCTATAAAACCTAAACGTGTGACAGAAGACATGTGACAGAAGACACTTAACAAGCATGCAAAGTTTCATACAAATCTGACCATAGGTGGCGCTATAACAGTTGAAAAGGCCTGAAAGATACAATATTTGTATAGAAAATGGCCTCAAATTGTAGAACGTACATATATTCACAAAAACACCAGATCTTCTTATCATATGACAGATCTCCTCATTCTGAACAACTTTGCCTCTGAGACCAATCAAACTGGTCATTAAATATTCAAGATTATTTAAAAAGGCTACTTTTGCAAACTAGTCCTAGGTCTTTCGCTCAATATCGATAAAACCACTGCAGTAATGTTCTCTGGAGTCTCTAGATCAATAATTATCAATCAGTCCATTATCAATAATAATTATTTTGAAAACTCAAAACTTTACAAACTTGGTGACAATATGTGACAGAAAACAGTTAACAAGCATGCAAAGTTTCATAGAGATTGGACCATAGGTGGCGCTATAACAGTTAAAACGGTCTCAAAAACAGTATTTCTGTAGTAAATTGAAATAAAATGTTCATATATTAACTTATACAGTATATCTTCATATCATTTGATAGATCTCTTCATTCTGAATAACTCTGACTCTAGGATTACTGCTGTCAATCAAACTGGTAATTAAATATTTGAGATTACTTAAAAAAACTACTTTTGTGAACTAGTCGTACATTTAAACTCAAAATCAATCAAATCAGTGCAGTACTATTCTTTAGACCCTCTGGGTCAACAATTATCAAAAATATGTTGAACATTTGCATTTGGACAACTATGAACTGGTCATTTTACAATACAGGTGCATCTCAATACATTAGAATGTCATGGAAAAGTTCATTTATTTCAGTAATTCAACTTTACATAGTGTACCCAAAGGCCTATAAATCCTAAAATAAAGCCCACGATATCTCTCAAAACTTTGTAAAATGATGCATAATATCATTCTAAGCAAGCATGTAAAATTTAAGAGCGATTGGGTAAAAAAATAACACTATAATAGTTATAAAGGTTAAAAACACAGTGTTGTATGGGAAATTGCAATTATAACCACTAGATGGCAGCGGAAGACCACTAATTGGCTCATTAAACACCCTAAAACAGTACTGTTCATAGGTTAGCTTATGGATTCATGCTAAGACATTATAAATCACTGTTATATCACTGTTATAACATCAGTCAAAGTTTACTATTTTGTTCATACAGAATCAGTTTTTACAATTATGCCAGATTATGATTACAGTGAAACCTGAAAATGACATATACACTCTTAAAATGTTTTGTGTCACCTATCATTTATTTCAAATATCTATATCTGCAACAAAATGTGTGTGCATGTATGTCTGTGTATGTGTGTGTGTCTCTGTGTCTGTATGTTTAAGTATGCTTATTGAGTATTAATAAACTAGTTTAATCATTTCATTTCAGTGTGTGTGTGTGTGTGTCTGTGAGCATATTCTCCATTTTGGATGTGTTTTACTGTCAGCCATACATCCAGGTTGGCCTAGACTCTAAAATATACAACATTAAATGCCTTAATGTGCTTGAACCCTGGTAATTGCTGCTTGCAGCTATATTTTACTTATTTAATAGCTTCATTATTATTATTATTATTATTATGATGATGATGAAGTAGATCTTACAAGGAATATAAAAACGTATTAAATGATTTAAAAACTGATTTAAAAATAATTTAAAACAGTTAAAAATAGAAAATTATTATACATAAAATACAGTGCAATCAGTTCGGACGTAGCACAGTGCTCATTCCGTAAATGCAGAGCTAAAAAGATGAGTTTTTAGTCTGCATTTAAATGTGGCTAATGTTTTAGCATATCTGATCTCTTCTGGAAGCTGGTTCCAACTGCGGGCAGCAAAATAACTAAAAGCGGACTCCCCTTGTTTTGTGTGAGCCCTTGGTATTTCTAACTGACTCGATCCGAATGATCTGAGTGGTCTGTTAGGTTTATATTCAGTGAACATATCTGCAATGTATTTATGGTTACTGGTTTTCTCCTTGTTTAACTGAAGAAAGTTCTGGCACATCCAACTGTTCATTTCATCAATGCATTGGCAGAGGGAGTCAATGGGGCTGTAGTCATTTGGCGATAAGGCTAGTTAAATCTGGGTATCATCAGCATAAATGTGATAGGCAATTTGGTTCTTTCTCATTATTTGACTCGGTGGGAGCATATACAGGCTAAACAAGAGCGGTGCAACTGATATTTTGCCAGAATCAGAATTTAAGCGACTATCATCTTTTATCTTTATGAGCACTGTCTCTGTGCTGCGATGTGATCAGAAACCAGATTGAAAATACACACAGCGGACACAATATTATGTTAAAACAGGCAAAATACGTCCCCTTTAAATCTGTAATCTGTGAGTTTAATATTTTTATTGCTTGTTATTAACTTATGCTTTGCTGTTTGTTAATGTGCTTTGATATGAACAACATACAGTTGATATCCTAGTCAATCTTTAAAATATTATTTTCTTAATTGAGTTTAACATATGCTCTTACGTCAGTATCTCCAGTTTACAGTGAGGATCCTTCAGTCCATCTGAGAGCCGCTTCAGACCTCTATCTCCTACATAATTCAATGACAGATGCAGTTCTCTCAGGTTTGAGTTTGATCTTAGAGCTGAAGCCAGAGCAGCACAACCTTTAGCTGTGACGCCACATTCTCTCAACCTGCAGAACAACAACACACTCTTCACTCTCAGTTCAGCAGAAACAATGACACAAACAGAGATATTGTAATATTAAATCATAAATCTGTGTGGGTTTAATGTTTTTATTGGTTCTTGTTTACTTTTGTTTTTTGTGTGTTTGTATAAATCACTGTAATCTGAACATAATGATTTTCTTTGATATAATATGTATAATTGTTTCAGCTGAAATTCACATATGATCTTACCACAGTATCTCCAGTTTACAGCTAGGATCCTTCAGTGCATCAGAGAGCAGCTTCACTCCTGCATCTCCTACATTATTCCCAGACAGACTCAGTTCTCTCAGCTGTGAGGGGTTTGATCTCAGAGCTGAACTCAGAGCAGCACAACCTTCATCTGTGACGCCACAATCCCACAACCTGCAGAACAACAACACACTCTTCACTCTCAGTTCAGCAGAAACAAGCACACAAACACAGTTACATTATAAAATAAATCTGTAATCTGTGTAGGTTTAATGTTTTCATTAGGTTTTTTTTGTGTTTGTATAAATCACTGTGATCCGAACATAATGATTTTCCTAGATAAAATACGTATAATTTTTTCAGCTGAGATTAATGTATGCCCTTACGTCAGTATCTCCAGTTTACAGAGAGGATCCTTCAGTCCATCAGAGATCAGCGTCAGACCTCTATCTCCTAAAGAATTCAATGACAGATGCAGTTCTCTCAGGTTTGAGTTTGATCTTAGAGCTGAAGCCAGAGCAGCACAACCTTTAGCTGTGACGCCACAATCTCTCAACCTGCAGAACAACAACACACTCTTCACTCTCAGTTCAGCAGAAACAATGACACAAACAGAGATATTGTAATATTAAATCATAAATCTGTGTGGGTTTAATGTTTTTATTGGTTCTTGTTTACTTTTGTTTTTTGTGTGTTTGTATAAATCACTTTAATCTGAACATAATGATTTTCCTTGATATAATATGTATAATTGTTTCATCTGAGATTCACATATGATCTTACCACAGTATCTCCAGTTCACAGCGAGGATCCTTCAGTGCATCAGAGATCAGCTTCACTCCTGCATCTCCTACTTTATTCCCAGACAGACTCAGTTCTCTCAGCTGTGAGGGGTTTGATCTCAGAGCTGAACTCAGAGCAGCACAACCTTCATCTGTGACGCCACAATCTCTCAACCTGCAGAACAACAACACACTCTTCACTCTCAGTTCAGCAGAAACAAACACACAAACACAGTTACATTATAAAATAAATCTGTAATCTGTGTAGGTTTAATGTTTTTATTGGTTCTTGTTTACTTTTGTTTTTTGTGTGTTTGTATAAATCACTGTAATCTGAACATAATGATTTTCTTTGATATAATATGTATAATTGTTTCAGCTGAGATTCACATATGATCTTACCTCAGTTTCTCCAGTTCACAGCGAGGATCCTTCAGTGCATCAGAGATCAGCGTCAGACCCCTATCTCCAACATAATTCTCAGACAGACGCAGTTCTCTCAGCTGTGAGGAGTTTGATCTCAGAGCTGAACTCAGAGCAGCACAACCTTTAGATGTGACTCTACAATCAGACAACCTGTTGAGAACAATCACATTACAACACAATGTTATCATCATGTGATATTATTTAGTGCTGATACATTTGGAAATATATAAAAGCCAATATACTAATATGCTCTGTTGAGATGTGATGAAACAATAGATGCACCCAGTGTAGACGGTCGCAGAACACAAAGGGCTTTATATCTTTATATAGATATAAATATACTTTGTATATAATATGATGTAATATGATCTTTATACTTTTAACAGTCCAAAATTCCATTTAGAACAATCTAAACTGACATGGGCTATTTTCCACATTTCTCTGAACAAAGAGAGAAGTCAAGAGAGAGCATTCATTTAATTTTCACTTTAATTTTCATTTATTCATCATTCATCACAGCATTAATAGATTTAGTTTAATTGTACAGGGGCATTTTTCAGGCCAAAACCCCTGTTAATTTCTGTCCCGTGGACAGGGGAAGTGAAGCCTTGTCCAGCCTTACACACACTCTGCATATGACGCTAGACTCAATTTGTTGAGTTGTAGGTGGAAATAATACACAGCTTACATTATTCTTTTCTTTCAACAAACACTTCACCATTATTAATATCAAAAGCAATACGTGGATGGAAGTGCTGCTGATGTTATGCTGTAGAGAAACAAGTTCATCAGTAAATTCTGTTGGTAAATGAGTGAAACATTGTCTTGGGGCTTTAATTAATAGTATTCCAAAATAGTTTTTAAACCAATGTAAAATTATTGACACCCCTTTCCGTTCTTATGAGAATAATTAATGTTTGTTTGTTTTTTTTCAGTTGAATTGGCTTTGCATTTCATGATGGTCAATGAACAAACAAAATCACTATGACAGCTGCTGTAGATTTTTTGGTGATTGTGTCCTGTATACATATTATTCTGGCTGCGCTTGTACTATATTTAAGATGCAGGGTGAAAATGCAAATAAAATGATTAGTGACTAAATATTTTATGAAAATGTTGAATGACAGAATAAACAATTTTATAAAATTTTTATAATGAACAATAAAACCATTTCCCCACAGCCTGCTTTGCTTATATTTACCAAGGGTGCCAAACACATTCAGATATGATCAGATATACATTTTCATGCTGAGATTCACATATGATCTTACCTCAGTTTCTCCAGTTCACAGCGAGGATCCTTCAGTGCATCAGAGATCAGCTTCACTCCTGCATCTCCTACTTTATTCTCAGTCAGATCCAGTTCTCTCAGCTGTGAGGGGTTTGATCTCAGAGCAGCACAACCTTCATCTGTGACACCACAATAACTCAACCTGCAGAACAACAACACACTCTTCACTCTCAGTTCAGCAGAAACAAACACACAAACACAGACTATGATATTAAATGCTAAATCTGTGTGTGTTACATCTCAGGAGGTACTATTATTATTTTGTCTCATGTCTAAGGGGACGTATACACAACACCATTTTCAGCAGAAAACAGAAAACTTATGTGTTTTGGTTGTTTATTTACATCACAATGGCATTTCTCTTTTTAAATACAACAATGAATTAATGATCAATTACATATATTTGAACAATGACATTTTATTGTTTTATTAACTAGTAAAACTACACATTCTGAACAAGTTTGAAGCAGTGTATCGGTAGTTAGTTAATATGCTACCTAACTGATCAACAATTACAGGTACAAGCTAACGATGTGTATTATAAATGAACAATCATTATTGAACAATTGCAGCTAGCAGCTTCATTCAAATGTGTGAACTGCTAAACACATAGGCAGCTTTTTATTGTTTGAGTCACTTTTCAAAAGTTGCTAAATACATTTGAAAACCTGCAAAATGTGTTGCTAGGTTCCAAGTTTGACAAAAAGGTTCCAAGTGTAGTCTAAAAGTTGGCAACATGAACACAAATGAAGGGTGTTAGAAAAATATCTCTGTGAGCCCATATAATGAAATATAAAGTTCATATCATTCTAAAAGTTGTGAAGCTCGTTCTGAAGCTGATGTGAGAAGTGAAGCAGAAACACAGTCACTTCTGGCTTGAACATTATAAAATAAATCTGTAATCTGTGTAGGTTTAATGTTTTTATTGGTTCTTGTTTACTTTTGTTTTTTGTGTGTTTGTATAAATCACTGTAATCTGAACATAATGATTTTCCTTGATATAATATGTATAATTGTTTCAGCTGAGATTCACATATGATCTTACCTCAGTTTCTCCAGTTCACAGCGAGGATCCTTCAGTGCATCAGAGATCAGCGTCAGACCCCTATCTCCAACATAATTCTCAGACAGACGCAGTTCTCTCAGCTGTGAGGAGTTTGATCTCAGAGCTGAACTCAGAGCAGCACAACCTTTAGATGTGACTCTACAATCAGACAACCTGTTGAGAACAATCACATTACAACACAATGTTATCATCATGTGATATTATTTAGTGCTGATACATTTGGAAATATATAAAAGACAATATACTAATATACTCTGTTGAGATGTGATGAAACAATAGATGCACCCAGTGTAGACGGTCGCAGAACACAAAGGGCTTTATATCTTTATATAGATATAAATATACTTTGTATATAATATGATGTAATATGATCTTTATACTTTTAACAGTCCAAAATTCCATTTAGAACAATCTAAACTGACATGGGCTATTTTCCACATTTCTCTGAACAAAGAGAGAAGTCAAGAGAGAGCATTCATTTAATTTTCACTTTAATTTTCATTTATTCATCATTCATCACAGCATTAATAGATTTAGTTTAATTGTACAGGGGCATTTTTCAGGCCAAAACCCCTGTTAATTTCTGTCCCGTGGACAGGGGAAGTGAAGCCTTGTCCAGCCTTACACACACTCTGCATATGACGCTAGACTCAATTTGTTGAGTTGTAGGTGGAAATAATACACAGCTTACATTATTCTTTTCTTTCAACAAACACTTCACCATTATTAATATCAAAAGCAATACGTGGATGGAAGTGCTGCTGATGTTATGCTGTAGAGAAACAAGTTCATCAGTAAATTCTGTTGGTAAATGAGTGAAACATTGTCTTGGGGCTTTAATTAATAGTATTCCAAAATAGTTTTTAAACCAATGTAAAATTATTGACACCCCTTTCCGTTCTTATGAGAATAATTAATGTTTGTTTGTTTTTTTTCAGTTGAATTGGCTTTGCATTTCATGATGGTCAATGAACAAACAAAATCACTATGACAGCTGCTGTAGATTTTTTGGTGATTGTGTCCTGTATACATATTATTCTGGCTGCGCTTGTACTATATTTAAGATGCAGGGTGAAAATGCAAATAAAATGATTAGTGACTAAATATTTTATGAAAATGTTGAATGACAGAATAAACAATTTTATAAAATTTTTATAATGAACAATAAAACCATTTCCCCACAGCCTGCTTTGCTTATATTTACCAAGGGTGCCAAACACATTCAGATATGATCAGATATACATTTTCATGCTGAGATTCACATATGATCTTACCTCAGTGTCTCCAGTTTACAGCGAGGATCCTTCAGTGCATCAGAGATCAGCTTCACTCCTGCATCTCCTACTTTATTCCCAGGCAGATTCAGTTCTCTCAGCTGTGAGGAGTTTGATCTCAGAGCTGAACTCAGAGCAGTACAACCTTCAGCTGTGACGCCACAATCTCTCAACCTGCAGAAAAATGACAGGCCCTGCATCCCAATGTGCATACTATCCACCCTACCTGCCAAAAATAGTATTGAAAATGACTAATATCACAGAATTTAGGATGGATATTATGCACACTGGGGCGCAGTCACACTCTTCACTCTCTCAGTTTAGCAGAAGAAAATAACACAAACACAGACTATGATACTAAATGATAAATCTGTGTGTGTTATACTAGGAGGTATTATTAATATAATTTTGACTCATGTCTGAAGGGACGTTTACACAACACCATTTCCAGTCTATAGGATTGTGCAAGCAATATCGCCAGCTCATTTTCAAGGTAAGATTCTAAAGGCAGGTTGATTTATTGCGAAAAGTTACCAAATTATGTTGTGATGTCATTGAGCGATGACATCATTACGTAACCATGGAGCAAAATTGCATCATTGCATAGAATACAAAATTACATTACTCAAAAGTGACTGGCCATTTGAAATATGTTCATTTAGATTTGCTTGTAAAAGTAATATTACATATGTCTAGTGGTCGACCAATATTGACAGCGATGCCGATATCTTGGAAAGCAGGGTGGCTGATGGCCGATATAATTTTATTTATTTTAATTAATATTTAAGAAATTTTAAATAATTAGAAAATTGATTAAAAAAAATACATGTGTAAAATAAACATATTTATAATTTAAATGACATTCTTTTTCACAAATAAATAAATATTTAATAAAAATATAATTAAAAAGGAAGTAAACACTGTAACCAACAGGGCACTCAGTAATCTGGGAAGTTTGTGTGCATTGGGATTTGGGAATCATATTTTTTCCAATAAAGCCAAGGTAGTTCAAGGTAATTAAATTAAAAGCTCATTTTACATACAGCACACAGTGAAAATGACATGAATATGACGGTGGGCAAAAGCATGAAGCGCAGCATAATTTGAAATCACGAGTTTAAAGTTAGTCGATCGCGTGTCTCCAGTGAAGCTGAACTCTCCTCCTGTCCGCATTCAATTCACACAGACCGACCGTCACGCAGAGAACACGCGATCATGCAGGATACAAATGCACACTTCACAAGATCTCACAGCTCGATTTGACTAAGTTTGCAAGATTTTTGAAATTAAATGTTCATTAGTCATTTAAAGATTTGTTTAAATAATATAAATGCGTATTTGCTGAATGCTGATGGAAAAACAAGAAAGTATTATAATGTTTGCCTTTCTATAACTAATAATATAAATTTAAATACTTTTTGTATACATTATAATTCCTTTGTTAAACGACGACAGCGAACAAGGAGAATGTGAACACTGTGTGCGCAGGGCGCTGCCTCTCTGAGCACCATCAACATAAATGTCCCGCCTCGAACGCATCGGCCAAACAGAAAAACTTATCGGCCGATGCCGAT
>NW_015507128.1:75326-102662 GCF_001515645.1 Sinocyclocheilus grahami
AATTCAATGACAGATGCAGTTCTCTCAGGTTTGAGTTTGATCTTAGAGCTGAAGCCAGAGCAGCACAACCTTTAGCTGTGACGCCACAATCTCTCAACCTGCAGAACAACAACACACTCTTCACTCTCAGTTCAGCAGAAACAATGACACAAACAGAGATATTGTAATATTAAATCATAAATCTGTGTGGGTTTAATGTTTTTATTGGTTCTTGTTTACTTTTGTTTTTTGTGTGTTTGTATAAATCACTTTAATCTGAACATAATGATTTTCCTTGATATAATATGTATAATTGTTTCATCTGAGATTCACATATGATCTTACCACAGTATCTCCAGTTTACAGCTAGGATCCTTCAGTGCATCAGAGAGCAGCTTCACTCCTGCATCTCCTACATTATTCCCAGACAGACTCAGTTCTCTCAGCTGTGAGGGGTTTGATCTCAGAGCTGAACTCAGAGCAGCACAACCTTCATCTGTGACGCCACAATCCCACAACCTGCAGAACAACAACACACTCTTCACTCTCAGTTCAGCAGAAACAAGCACACAAACACAGTTACATTATAAAATAAATCTGTAATCTGTGTAGGTTTAATGTTTTCATTAGGTTTTTTTTGTGTTTGTATAAATCACTGTGATCCGAACATAATGATTTTCCTAGATAAAATACGTATAATTTTTTCAGCTGAGATTAATGTATGCCCTTACGTCAGTATCTCCAGTTTACAGAGAGGATCCTTCAGTCCATCAGAGATCAGCGTCAGACCTCTATCTCCTAAAGAATTCAATGACAGATGCAGTTCTCTCAGGTTTGAGTTTGATCTTAGAGCTGAAGCCAGAGCAGCACAACCTTTAGCTGTGACGCCACAATCTCTCAACCTGCAGAACAACAACACACTCTTCACTCTCAGTTCAGCAGAAACAATGACACAAACAGAGATATTGTAATATTAAATCATAAATCTGTGTGGGTTTAATGTTTTTATTGGTTCTTGTTTACTTTTGTTTTTTGTGTGTTTGTATAAATCACTTTAATCTGAACATAATGATTTTCCTTGATATAATATGTATAATTGTTTCATCTGAGATTCACATATGATCTTACCACAGTATCTCCAGTTCACAGCGAGGATCCTTCAGTGCATCAGAGATCAGCTTCACTCCTGCATCTCCTACTTTATTCCCAGACAGACTCAGTTCTCTCAGCTGTGAGGGGTTTGATCTCAGAGCTGAACTCAGAGCAGCACAACCTTCATCTGTGACGCCACAATCTCTCAACCTGCAGAACAACAACACACTCTTCACTCTCAGTTCAGCAGAAACAAACACACAAACACAGTTACATTATAAAATAAATCTGTAATCTGTGTAGGTTTAATGTTTTTATTGGTTCTTGTTTACTTTTGTTTTTTGTGTGTTTGTATAAATCACTGTAATCTGAACATAATGATTTTCCTTGATATAATATGTATAATTGTTTCAGCTGAGATTCACATATGATCTTACCTCAGTTTCTCCAGTTCACAGCGAGGATCCTTCAGTGCATCAGAGATCAGCGTCAGACCCCTATCTCCAACATAATTCTCAGACAGACGCAGTTCTCTCAGCTGTGAGGAGTTTGATCTCAGAGCTGAACTCAGAGCAGCACAACCTTTAGATGTGACTCTACAATCAGACAACCTGTTGAGAACAATCACATTACAACACAATGTTATCATCATGTGATATTATTTAGTGCTGATACATTTGGAAATATATAAAAGACAATATACTAATATACTCTGTTGAGATGTGATGAAACAATAGATGCACCCAGTGTAGACGGTCGCAGAACACAAAGGGCTTTATATCTTTATATAGATATAAATATACTTTGTATATAATATGATGTAATATGATCTTTATACTTTTAACAGTCCAAAATTCCATTTAGAACAATCTAAACTGACATGGGCTATTTTCCACATTTCTCTGAACAAAGAGAGAAGTCAAGAGAGAGCATTCATTTAATTTTCACTTTAATTTTCATTTATTCATCATTCATCACAGCATTAATAGATTTAGTTTAATTGTACAGGGGCATTTTTCAGGCCAAAACCCCTGTTAATTTCTGTCCCGTGGACAGGGGAAGTGAAGCCTTGTCCAGCCTTACACACACTCTGCATATGACGCTAGACTCAATTTGTTGAGTTGTAGGTGGAAATAATACACAGCTTACATTATTCTTTTCTTTCAACAAACACTTCACCATTATTAATATCAAAAGCAATACGTGGATGGAAGTGCTGCTGATGTTATGCTGTAGAGAAACAAGTTCATCAGTAAATTCTGTTGGTAAATGAGTGAAACATTGTCTTGGGGCTTTAATTAATAGTATTCCAAAATAGTTTTTAAACCAATGTAAAATTATTGACACCCCTTTCCGTTCTTATGAGAATAATTAATGTTTGTTTGTTTTTTTTCAGTTGAATTGGCTTTGCATTTCATGATGGTCAATGAACAAACAAAATCACTATGACAGCTGCTGTAGATTTTTTGGTGATTGTGTCCTGTATACATATTATTCTGGCTGCGCTTGTACTATATTTAAGATGCAGGGTGAAAATGCAAATAAAATGATTAGTGACTAAATATTTTATGAAAATGTTGAATGACAGAATAAACAATTTTATAAAATTTTTATAATGAACAATAAAACCATTTCCCCACAGCCTGCTTTGCTTATATTTACCAAGGGTGCCAAACACATTCAGATATGATCAGATATACATTTTCATGCTGAGATTCACATATGATCTTACCTCAGTGTCTCCAGTTTACAGCGAGGATCCTTCAGTGCATCAGAGATCAGCTTCACTCCTGCATCTCCTACTTTATTCCCAGGCAGATTCAGTTCTCTCAGCTGTGAGGAGTTTGATCTCAGAGCTGAACTCAGAGCAGTACAACCTTCAGCTGTGACGCCACAATCTCTCAACCTGCAGAAAAATGACAGGCCCTGCATCCCAATGTGCATACTATCCACCCTACCTGCCAAAAATAGTATTGAAAATGACTAATATCACAGAATTTAGGATGGATATTATGCACACTGGGGCGCAGTCACACTCTTCACTCTCTCAGTTTAGCAGAAGAAAATAACACAAACACAGACTATGATACTAAATGATAAATCTGTGTGTGTTATACTAGGAGGTATTATTAATATAATTTTGACTCATGTCTGAAGGGACGTTTACACAACACCATTTCCAGTCTATAGGATTGTGCAAGCAATATCGCCAGCTCATTTTCAAGGTAAGATTCTAAAGGCAGGTTGATTTATTGCGAAAAGTTACCAAATTATGTTGTGATGTCATTGAGCGATGACATCATTACGTAACCATGGAGCAAAATTGCATCATTGCATAGAATACAAAATTACATTACTCAAAAGTGACTGGCCATTTGAAATATGTTCATTTAGATTTGCTTGTAAAAGTAATATTACATATGTCTAGTGGTCGACCAATATTGACAGCGATGCCGATATCTTGGAAAGCAGGGTGGCTGATGGCCGATATAATTTTATTTATTTTAATTAATATTTAAGAAATTTTAAATAATTAGAAAATTGATTAAAAAAAATACATGTGTAAAATAAACATATTTATAATTTAAATGACATTCTTTTTCACAAATAAATAAATATTTAATAAAAATATAATTAAAAAGGAAGTAAACACTGTAACCAACAGGGCACTCAGTAATCTGGGAAGTTTGTGTGCATTGGGATTTGGGAATCATATTTTTTCCAATAAAGCCAAGGTAGTTCAAGGTAATTAAATTAAAAGCTCATTTTACATACAGCACACAGTGAAAATGACATGAATATGACGGTGGGCAAAAGCATGAAGCGCAGCATAATTTGAAATCACGAGTTTAAAGTTAGTCGATCGCGTGTCTCCAGTGAAGCTGAACTCTCCTCCTGTCCGCATTCAATTCACACAGACCGACCGTCACGCAGAGAACACGCGATCATGCAGGATACAAATGCACACTTCACAAGATCTCACAGCTCGATTTGACTAAGTTTGCAAGATTTTTGAAATTAAATGTTCATTAGTCATTTAAAGATTTGTTTAAATAATATAAATGCGTATTTGCTGAATGCTGATGGAAAAACAAGAAAGTATTATAATGTTTGCCTTTCTATAACTAATAATATAAATTTAAATACTTTTTGTATACATTATAATTCCTTTGTTAAACGACGACAGCGAACAAGGAGAATGTGAACACTGTGTGCGCAGGGCGCTGCCTCTCTGAGCACCATCAACATAAATGTCCCGCCTCGAACGCATCGGCCAAACAGAAAAACTTATCGGCCGATGCCGATATTTGAAAAAGTCAACCACTACATACATCCCGGTGCGCTCTATTCAAACACGCAAAAATTAAGATGAATATATAACAGTCTTTTAATCCAACACACAGGGTACATTGAATCAATAAAGTATTACACATATTTGAAAAATTAAATTTTATTTTCTTATCAACTAGTAAAACTAAACATTCTGAACAATTACAGCGTTAAGCAGTGTATTGGTAGTTAATATGCTAACTAACTGATCAACAATTATAGATACAAGCTAATAACGATCTGTATTATAAATGAACAATCAATACTAAACAATTGAATAATTACAGCTAGCAGCTTCATTCAGACGTGTCAACTGCTAAACAACTCTCCAGCTCTCTCCAAACTGATGTACTGCCTTGCTGTTCAATGCTTGCTTCTTTTTGTGTAATTCAGAGGAAACATATGCGCCTTTTTATTGTTTGAGTCACTTTTCAAAAGTTGCTAAAAGTTACCAAATAAATTCACAAAATTTGTTATGTGCTTTTTTTGGAAAAAGGTTCCAAGGGCAGTCTAAAAAGTTGCTAAATCTAGCAATAAAATTAAGTTGGCAACTTGAACAAAGAAGATAGTTAGAAAAATATTTAATCTCTGCTCATATAATGAAATATAAAGTGCATATCATCCTGAAAGTTGTGAAGCTCGTTCTGAAGCTGATGTGAGAAATAAAGCAGAAGCACAGTGTTACTTCTGGCTTGAGCTTCGTAATACTCTTATTATACTGTGAAGAAACAAGTTCATTACTGAAAATTTAGTTGGTAAATGAGTGAAAAATTGTCTTGAGGCTTTAATTAAAAGTACTCCAAAAATAGTTTAGAGAAAAACAGGTGAAATATTATTTCAGGCTTGAGCTTCATAATACTCTTACATGCTCTCATGAACAGGCATACTACAGTTGACCTGAAGCACTGATTTGCAGTTAATATTTTTCTTTCAAACAACTATGGTTTTGCTTCAGAAGACGCATATTTTTGGATTATAGCTGTTTGTTTTCCAGTTTTTGAAACATAAAATTTGAGGTTTCAAAGATTATGTGTATCTTTAGTCAGATGCATTTACATTGTGACTGTGCCTCAGATGCAATCAACAAAACCATCTGTAAAAGGTGTGAACCAAATGGTCCATACAATTACAATAACAAAGGAACAGCATTCCTCAGGATCTCCAACGGGGGTCCTAAAGTATCTGTTGTTTGTAGCCACAGGCTGAACTTTGGGAGAAGCTGAGATTCTTACAAGGGTTAAGATATTCTGAAGACTGACACGCTAACATCGCTGTTGAAGACCTGCTACCTTCTGTTATGCCTGCCTATTGCCCCTTGTTGGCTCTGCTGCTTAGTGCAAGTGCTGGCTGGGCAACAGGTGAAATCAATCATTATTTAATGCTCTAAGGGTGCGGTAGCAATGATAAAAAAGACTGGTATGTCTTTGAGTCTCGTTCTCTCTCTGGTGTTGTTTTTCCCTCGTTTTTTTCTCTTCTTTTTTATACATTAATACGTACGCATGCGTTTCCCCCCCCCCCCCTCCATAGACGTCTATTTGTTTGAAAATTAACAGTTTTCTTATTTTGAAAATAAACTGATTTATTGTATGGAATTTTGTGTTTTGCCTCTTTTGTGTTGCGGCTTACAAGCCAGCCATAACATAAAATTGGGGGCTCGTCCGGGATTTTGAATTTGTTTGTTTGTTTGAGGGATATTTTTTCCTCTTCCGTATTTTCGGTGAGAATTAGCTTTCACTCTGGTTAGTTAGTGTTTCAGCAGAGCTGCGTGTGAGTGGTCTTTGTATCGGAACAGTGTATGTTGTTATGCTGATTTTCTTTTGTATTTTATTTGGGGTTTTGGAAGGATATCCCGGGTGGGAGTGTGCTTCTCGTGCAGCTGAACTCATTTGGAGAATGGCTGTTACAAGATTCAGCGTTTCAAGTAGCCTCGAGTCTGGCAGTCCGTTGAGGACTAGAGAGGGTAGTTTAACAATAATCAGGTATATCGGAGATGAAAAGCCACTGGAAATCCTGGTGAGAGCTTCAATATTTTTTCTCTTATCTATTTTTTTCCCTCCCCGAGTTTACTTCTTTTATTAAATTTGATAAAGAGAGCACATGTGGGTATTAACGTTAGGTGTTAGTCTTGCCAATCTTAGGTGGGGAATTATGTGGTTGCTTGTGTAGGCTGGTTAAAATAGTAAATATTCAGGTTTACACGCATTTTATTCCTTGTGTTTAAGGACAATAGTAGTATAGACAATGGAGGGATAAGTAAACAGCTGCGTAGCCGATTGAATATGAATAAGTGTTGTTTATTGATAGCATTACATTGGTTGCTTATGCCTGATGCTGTAACATTCCTCTTATGATTTAGTAGGCTTTATTGTCGTCTTAATAAAACACTGGAATTTAATGGTATTAAAGCAGTGACGGTTAGACCTTTTTGATCGATCTGAGTGATAAGAACTGGTATTTCATTCAGCTTGATCTTAATGTTATAGTGTTGAGCTAGGTAGCGTGAAATAGTATGTCAATATTTATATACTGAATATTCTTTGTGGGGTTAAGTTGTTGCTAGTGTGACGGATGTGGTCTTTCTCCTCCACTCTACGATGTGACTTGAATGAACACCACTGAGATCCAATAAGACACCGCTCTGTACAATGGACTCAATCTTTGTCCGAAGCCCCCTCCAATAAAGGCTCGGACACAATGCTGGTTGGTCATAATCTTTCTTTTCTTTACTGCAGGCTGTAAAATGACATAAATCACCCCTTTAGTGGTTATTTTGCTGCAGGCATAAGTTACCTAAATAAAATGTAAAATAAAATTATCATTGTGGCCTTGCTAACGTGAGTTCACAAATGGCCAAATAACTTATAAAATATATGTTAATAGTCAAATTAAATGGTCAAAATATTACCCTAACTAAATCATAAACATCAAATACTTGAAAACTCAACTTATTTTGCCTTATAATCGATTATATATAACTAAATTGAGACGGAGCATAAGCATACCCACCCACAGCGTGCAGTACACATTGCAACTGCTGTGTTGCGTCATCTGTTTTACCAAACATTTTATCTGCCTGCAGTTCTCACACAAACCACACGAGGGCACCAGTACAACATGAAATTAACCGCTGCTGAATTCATAAGAATTCACAATAAAACTAAATAAAATCCTAACTCTGTTACACTCACCCCCACTGAATTCTGCTGAATTAAGGCAGCGGTTAGTACTCCAAAACAAAACACCCATCAGTACATTTGCATACTCACACATAGAGAGACCTACAGGTAACAGGTAAGCCAAACACAAGGTTATCTCAAAAGATTAAGTGGAAAGAGAGGAGCGCCAATCTCTCAGACCAACTCCTGGCAGTAAGATGCCCATATACATCTCACAAAACTCTATACCAAGGTATACAGTAAGCAAATATAACTTACACAGAACAATGTGTTATTAAAAAAATTATAATAATAAAACATTGCTTCTTGTGTCTTCGTATTCATACATCCTACATCTTATTTGTTTACAAACATATTGAACAACAAAACATTTAAACAAAATAATAAAAAAACATTCAAACAGTCTGAATTCTGTGATTCTGCATTGACACAACCTTTTGTCCAGACATAGTGTACAACAGTCTATTCACAGGCTTGATGAAACGTCCAAAGCGAGACCTGTGCACAATAAAGGTCTCAGTGTCAGAAACTGGTACATCATCAGCATCAATCTTGGAAACATCAGCTGAAGGATTTGAAATCACAGAATGTTCAAGACTCACAGAATTCAAACTTCCAGTAACACTTGAACTATCGGACCGTTCAGATTGTGGACTTACTGACACATTGCTCAAAGACACAACTGATCTCAGCTGTGAACATTTATCAGGCAACCCAGAAACCCAATCAGATGTTCTAGCACAACTGTCAGTTGTAGCACATGAGACATTAGCATCAAGAGACAAACCATCATCAGGCCTAATGGACACTGAATCCTCATGAGTCTCTGCCAACCCACCATCCCTGACAACGTCAACACCCAACTCGCCATAGATGCTGAACTATTGGTTCTGTCACCTGTATCAGTCACAGCCGAAGATGAAACCGTATGGAACTGCACTCTCTGCTTTGTCCAGTGGCAAAAAGTTCACAGGTAGCAAAAGGTTGCGATGCACAACCTTTTCCTGACCAGTGCTTGTATCCCTTATCTTGAAAATATGAGTGTCGACATTTCTATCTACCACGACAAAGACGGCGGACATCCACCTGTAAGCTAGCTTCCGCTTGCCTGTTCCAGACTTGTGTTCTAGAAGAACACGATCACCAACATCAATGTCCTGACCTTTGACTCTCCTGTTGTAGATCACTGCATGCCTGGACTGTTCCTTCAAAGCATGCACCTGAGGTACTGACAAGGCCTTCTCCAGATCTTTCAAAAGAGAAGCCACATACTTGTCGTAACAAGTCACAGTGTGATCCTCCAGAACAGAGCGGAAAATTATGTCTACCGGAAGGCGAGGAACTCTACCGAACATGAGATAAAACGGAGCATAGCCAGTCGTCTCATGAACAGTACAGTTGTACAAGAAAGTCAAAGATTGCAGTTGTCTTGGCCAATTACGCTTTGCATCTGGAGCCAATGCACGGATCATGTTCCCCAGGGTCCTATTAAATCGCTCCACACTACCATTCCCCATAGGATGGTAGGGAGTTGTATGCGATTTTTGTACTCCAGACACCTGAAGAAGCTCAGTAATCAGCTGGCCTTTGAAGCTCGCCCCCTGATCACTGTGTACGCGTTCAGGAAACCCAAACACACAAAAGTATTTGTCCCACAAGACACGTGCCACCTGTTTAGCTGACTGATCTCTGCATTGAAACGCTTGTGCCAACCTGGTAAAGTGATCTGTGATCACTAAGACATCGACTGATTTGTTGTTATGATCTTCAGCAGACCAAAAATCAATGCATACTAACTGCAATGGTCTGCTGGTCACAATATTTTCTAGGGGTGCTCGACCCTCAGGCTCAGCGGTTTTACTGACAACACACCTCTGACAGTGTCGTACATGCTCTCTAATATCTCTGTCAAGGCTCAGAAAAAAGAAATGACGTCTCGCCAGACCCTAACTCCTAGACTGCCCCTGATGACCCGCATGATCGTGAATACCCCTCAACACCTCCAACTGAAGTGACTCAGGGACTACGTACTGGAACCGCTTACCCTTAGACAAATTATTATGGGAAATCCGGTAGAGAATCCCGTTTCTCACAACAAATTTCTCCCAATGCTTAATGTATCTAAGGACCCCAACTGGTTCCTTTGCTCTTTCACGCCTGCTTGGCTTGCGATTTCTTTCCACATAATGAATAACCCTGGACAGCACACTATCAGAGAGCTGCTTTTCACACAGGTCATGCTCTGAATATGTAGGCTGAATCTCTGATTCAGAAACCATCTGAGGAAGATGATTCAAAACAGACAAAGCACGAAGTCTTGCACCGTCTTCCCACATCCTTTGTGAGTCAAGCATGGCCATTACATCCTCCTTATCTAAGGAAGTGCATGAAATGCTTGCCGAATTACTGTGCAAGGGACCACTGCTAGAAACACCCTGCTTTTCTTCAGACCCACAAGACCACCGAAAAGCATCCTGAACTGAGCCAGCAGAAACTTCCTGTACTTCAGACAAAAGTTTGTCATATTTTTCACGTAACAGTCTAGAGCCGATGTTGGATTTCACGAATGGAACCCTA
This sequence comes from Sinocyclocheilus grahami, assembly GCF_001515645.1. Lineage (NCBI taxonomy): Eukaryota > Metazoa > Chordata > Actinopteri > Cypriniformes > Cyprinidae > Sinocyclocheilus > Sinocyclocheilus grahami. Next base: position 85,481 of record NW_015507128.1, read on the forward strand.
CTCAAAGCGTCAGCCACAACATTCTGCGAACCTGGTACATACTTGATGTCAAAATTGTACGCCGCAAGTTTGGCCACCCACCGCTGCTCACAACAATCGAGCTTAGGTTTGGACAAAATGTGGGTAAGCGGGGTTGTTATCGGTCCATACTGTAAATACATGACCCTTCAGCCAATGACTGAACTTTTCACATACCACCCATTTTAACACTAAAAACTCTTAAGCAATGTGCCGGATAATTTCGCTGCGATGGAGAAAACGACTTACTGGCAAACGCTATAGGTCTGGCTTTAGTGTCACCTGCCTGAACTTGAGACAGAACAGCTCCAATGCCGTCTAAGGAAGCGTCAGTCGAAAGCACAACGGGGCGGCTGAAGTCTGGATGAGCTAAGATAACAGCTTCTATCGTGGCTGTTTTAAGGTTCTCAAATTCCAGCTGCGTCTCAGGTGTCCAATCAGCTACAGTCAATTTCCTTAATGCACAGTTTCCTTTATTTGCACGACCTCTTTTGGTCCTCTTTTTCTGACCTTTCAATAGATCAAAAAGGGGTTTGGCCACGGTTGAGTAGCTGGGTACAAAATGCTGATAATAGTTAACCATCCCAAGGAAGGATCTTATGCACCTCTGAGACGGTGTAACTCCATCAGCCTCCATCAGATCCAAGCTGGTCATTTTGGATATACTTTCAACCTTACTTGGATCTGTGGATACCCCAGACTCATCAATCACATGTCCAAGAAATCGCACAGATTTCCTAAGGAAATTACATTTCTTGGGAGCAAGTTTCAGATTGTGCGATCTCAACTGACTGAATATCATCTCAAGACGGGTCAATGCTGTCGTTTCTACAGGTCCAAATACAATTAAGTCATCCAAATAACATAACAGGCTTAGAAAGTTTTGGTCCCCAAAAATATTGTCATCATGCGCATAAAACTACCCGGACTATTACAAAGCCCTTGAGGAAGCGGATTGTACTCATATAAGCCCATAGGTGTCGTAAAGGCCAAGTACTTTCGGTCATCCTCATATAAAGGCATATTGTAAAAGCCGGAGGTCAAGTCCATCGTACTGAATAGAGAATTCCCGCCTAACGCAGCCAAACAGTCGGCCTGGTGAGGTAACGGATGTGCATCCTTCAATGTCCTTTTGTTTAACCACCGAAAATCCGTACACAAGCGTAAATCACCGTTCTTTTTCCAAACAAGGACTAAAGGAGACGCAAACTCACTAGTCGATTTGCGAATAATCTCCTTCTCCTCCATTTCATTCAAAACACGATGCAACACCTGATACTGGCTGGGCGGCACTCTCCGGTACGGAAGTCAGAAAGGTCTCGTGTCTGAAAGATGAATCCTATGGACAAATCCAGTAGCATTACCACAATCCAAATCATGACGTGAAAAGACATCATTGTACTACAAGATTGTATCGACCAATTTTAGTCTACAATGCTCAGACACATCACAGGAATCCAAATCAAGCCCCTCTAGACCAACTGACCTTAGCTTCTCAGCAACAGACCTCACATCAGTGGACATAATATCCTCTGGCTGAGTCTGTTGCGTCTGAGAAAGCAGGTTCCCATCATCCAAATCTTCGAGGGCAATATCATACGCGTGTAACGTGCGAATGCCAATGCGGGTAGTGTTGTTACGTTCGTGAACAAATCTTTTTGGTGAACAAATCATTCTCGTTCCCGTACTCCATTTACTCATATTTCTCGTTCACTGAAATTCCTCCCTCCACAGCAGCGTGGCGCTATTGGCAGCGCATGCGCAGTTCAGTGAACCAGGTAGCTCTGTGTGGACTGTTTCATCCTGTCAAAGAATGACTAAACCTCGAGCCAATAGCCTTCGAGTATGAGATGTGACGGAGCATGTGATTTGTTGAATGTAGTGAACGAATACGCCCTTCACTGAACGAGATCGAGAGATCTTCTCGTTCGTGAACGAAATGACCGAACTGATACTTCTCGTTCGTGAATGAAATGACAGAACTGCTACATCTCGTTCGTGAACGAGTTGAATGAAGTGCTACATATCTCGTTCGTGAACGAAATGACTGAGTGTACCTGGTCAGTCGGCCATTAAGCATGTGAGTCAATCTCGATCAGCAATCAGCAGAAAGCGGATGCAAAGCGCAGTTATAGGTACTGTGCAAATAAACTTGTTTATACATTCATATTTATTAATTTTAGTCATTTATCAGACGCTTTTATCCAAAGCGGCTTACAAATGAGGACAATAAAAGCAGTCAAAACTAACAAAAGAGCAACAATATATCAGTGCAAATGACAAGTCTCGGTTAGCCTAACGCAGTACATGTAGCAAGGTATATACAGTGGGTACGGAAAGTATTCAGACCCCCTTAAATTTTTCACTCTTTGTTATATTGCAGCCATTTGCTAAAATCATTTAAGTTAATTTTTTTTCCTCATTAATGTACACAGAGCACCCCATATTGACAGAAAAACACAGAATTGTTGACATTTTTGCAGATTTATTAAAAAAGAAAAACTGAAATATCACATGGTCCTAAGTATTCAGACCCTGTATGCACACATTTTAATAAAGTTTTGTTTTTAATAAGTGAATACGTTCGTTGACTTAAATTAAGACACAACAGATAAAACACTCTTTTTCGCCACCTGCTGGCGTATTTATGTAATATGAAGAAATGGTCACTGAACGAATCATTTTGGTGAACGAACTGAAAATGAACGATTCTCTTGAAAGAATAAAAATTTCCACCTCTAAATGCGGGACAGGTGCGTCTGACTCCGGGATACTTTTACACTGCTGCCACGGGTTATTATTTACGGTGAAGCATTGCTGTCGCACACATATTATTTTTTCCACTCAATTATGTCGTTTTAACGACACCGATGTTTTCTCGTAATAATGACATCTTTTCTCGTTAAAACGACATCTTTTCTCGTATAACAGGCTTAGAAAGTTTTGGTCCCCAAAAATATTGTCATCATGCGCATAAAACTACCCGGACTATTACAAAGCCCTTGAGGAAGCGGATTGTACTCATATAAGCCCATAGGTGTCGTAAAGGCCAAGTACTTTCGGTCATCCTCATATAAAGGCATATTGTAAAAGCCGGAGGTCAAGTCCATCGTACTGAATAGTGAATTCCCGCCTAACGCAGCCAAACAGTCGGCCTGGTGAGGTAACGGATGTGCATTCTTCAATGTCCTTTTGTTTAACCACCGAAAATCCGTACACAAGCGTAAATCGCCGTTCTTTTTCCATTCAAGGACTAAAGGAGACGCAAACTCACTAGACGATTTGCGAATAATCTCCTTCTCCTCCATTTCATTCAAAACACGATGCAACACCTGATACTGGCTGGGCGGCACTCTCCGGTACGGAAGTCAGAAAGGTCTCGTGTCTGAAAGATGAATCCTATGGACAAATCCAGTAGCATTACCACAATCCAAATCATGACGTGAAAAGACATCATTGTACTACAAGATTGTATCGACCAATTTTAGTCTACAATGCTCAGACACATCACAGGAATCCAAATCAAGCCCCTCTAGACCAACTGACCTTAGCTTCTCAGCAACAGACCTCACATCAGTGGACATAATATCCTCTGGCTGAGTCTGTTGCGTCTGAGAAAGCAGGTTCCCATCATCCAAATCTTCGAGGGCAATATCATACGCGTGTAACGTGCGAATGCCAATGCGGGTAGTGTTGTTACGTTCGTGAACAAATCTTTTTGGTGAACAAATCATTCTCGTTCCCGTACTCCATTTACTCATATTTCTCGTTCACTGAAATTCCTCCCTCCACAGCAGCGTGGCGCTATTGGCAGCGCATGCGCAGTTCAGTGAACCAGGTAGCTCTGTGTGGACTGTTTCATCCTGTCAAAGAATGACTAAACCTCGAGCCAATAGCCTTCGAGTATGAGATGTGACGGAGCATGTGATTTGTTGAATGTAGTGAACGAATACGCCCTTCACTGAACGAGATCGAGAGATCTTCTCGTTCGTGAACGAAATGACCGAACTGATACTTCTCGTTCGTGAATGAAATGACAGAACTGCTACATCTCGTTCGTGAACGAGTTGAATGAAGTGCTACATATCTCGTTCGTGAACGAAATGACTGAGTGTACCTGGTCAGTCGGCCATTAAGCATGTGAGTCAATCTCGATCAGCAATCAGCAGAAAGCGGATGCAAAGCGCAGTTATAGGTACTGTGCAAATAAACTTGTTTATACATTCATATTTATTAATTTTAGTCATTTATCAGACGCTTTTATCCAAAGCGGCTTACAAATGAGGACAATAAAAGCAGTCAAAACTAACAAAAGAGCAACAATATATCAGTGCAAATGACAAGTCTCGGTTAGCCTAACGCAGTACATGTAGCAAGGTATATACAGTGGGTACGGAAAGTATTCAGACCCCCTTAAATTTTTCACTCTTTGTTATATTGCAGCCATTTGCTAAAATCATTTAAGTTAATTTTTTTTCCTCATTAATGTACACAGAGCACCCCATATTGACAGAAAAACACAGAATTGTTGACATTTTTGCAGATTTATTAAAAAAGAAAAACTGAAATATCACATGGTCCTAAGTATTCAGACCCTGTATGCACACATTTTAATAAAGTTTTGTTTTTAATAAGTGAATACGTTCGTTGACTTAAATTAAGACACAACAGATAAAACACTCTTTTTCGCCACCTGCTGGCGTATTTATGTAATATGAAGAAATGGTCACTGAACGAATCATTTTGGTGAACGAACTGAAAATGAACGATTCTCTTGAAAGAATAAAAATTTCCACCTCTAAATGCGGGACAGGTGCGTCTGACTCCGGGATACTTTTACACTGCTGCCACGGGTTATTATTTACGGTGAAGCATTGCTGTCGCACACATATTATTTTTTCCACTCAATTATGTCGTTTTAACGACACCGATGTTTTCTCGTAATAATGACATCTTTTCTCGTTAAAACGACATCTTTTCTCGTAATAACGAGATGTTTTCTCGTAATAACGACATCTTTTCTCGTTAAAACGACATCTTTTCTCGTTAAAACGACATCTTTTCTCGTTAAAACGACATCTTTTCTCGTTAAAACGACATCTTTTCTCGTAGATGTCGTTTTAACGAGAAAAGATGTCGTTAGAACGACATAACATCTCGTTATTACGACATAATTGAGTGGAAAAAATAATGTGTGCGGCAGCAATGCGTCACCGTAATTATTCAAGTGTGCGGTTCTAAATACAAATAATTAAGCGCTAACAGCACATGACATCGTGAAAATAGGGGGAAATATTAAGTTAGTGAAACATCTATAGAAAAATAGAATTGCTACCGGATTAACCTGGCTGCCTTCTCACTAGACCCTCTGCTTTGCAGCACAGTTAATGATATGCTAAGGATAGGATACCTTGACGCGATTGGTTATTGAATTTTGTTAAGTAGAAAAAAAAACTGTTTCAAACCGCGTTTCTGTGACTGCCTTTGGGAAACTACCGTTTTAAGGAGAAAATACTCAGCAATGGTGTTGATAAATGGATTGGCACATGGTTTGTCTAAAAGCATATTAAAACACCACAGTGTACAAATAAACAACATAAAAGTTTTTATTTTGACCACATGGGGACTTTAAATTAAATTAAATTAAATTTGTGATTAATTAATCACCACATCATGTAATTAATTAGATTAAAAATTCGACTGACTGCCCTAATATTAATATGCAATATATATGATAATATATAATTGTTTCACTGGAGCATAATACTGAATATGATCTTACCACAGTATCTCCAGTTTACAGCTAGGATCCTTCAGTGCATCAGAGATCAGCTTCACTCCTGCATCTCCTACTTTATTCCCAGACAGATGCAGTTCTCTCAGCTGTGAGGAGTTTGATCTCAGAGCTGAACTCAGAGCAGCACAACCTTCATCTGTGACGCCACAATCTCTCAACCTGCAGAACAACAACACACTCTTCACTCTCAGTTCAGGATATAAATTTTAACAGCACAACAACCATAAAATTCACAAATACATAACTTTACAGACAGACAAAGTTCACTATATCAGAAGATTAGAGATATTCTCACTGGAAGAGCAATAGATGAGGTTTCACAGACATTGAAAACACAGGTGAAAGACATTCAAAACCCAAGCCTTGAAATTAGTATCTTAATCTCGAGTTCACCGTTAATGTGGAAAGGCAGAGACAAAAATCTGGCAAACTTAATACTACCATTGACAACAAAGAATAGAGAATCTCTGCACTACAACATACACACATCTGAAGATTACACTCAGTGCTACTTACTCTGCTGATCTGGAGGCTTCAACTACAGGCAAGAGCTTCAGAAGAACTTCATCAGGAGTCATGTGGTTTTCTTTGTACTTGTTACTTATATATTTACTTAAATCAAATTCATCCAACTGCTCTGAGGTCAACAAAACAAAGACAACAGCTGACCACTGTGATGAGGACAGTCTAGCGCTTGACAGACCTCCAGATCTGAGATACTTCTGGACTTCACTGACGAGAGACTGATCGCCCAGTTCATTTAAACAGTGAAATAGATTGATGGATTTCTCTGGTGAGGGATTCACTCTTATTTTGATTTTAATATACTCAACCGTTTTCTCTTCATTGTATGAGATGTTCCCAATGTGTGTCAGAAGACCTTTCATGAGCTTCTGATTGGACTCCAGCGAGAGACCCAGAAGAAATCGGAGGAAAAGGTCCAGATGTCCATTCTTACTCTGTAAAGCCTTGTCCACGGCTCTCTGATGCAGGTCAGATATTGTGTGACATGTGATCTCGTGTGCATGTTTTGAGCTGAGGTTTTCATTGAGCACATCTCTCTTGTCCAGCAGGAATGAAAGCAGCACATATAGAGCTGCGAGATGCTCTTGAATGCTCAGATGAACAAAGCAGAAGACTTTCCCCTGATACAAGCCCAACTCCTCTCTGAAGATCTGAGTGCACAATCCTGAGTAAACTGATGCTTCAGTCTCATCAATGCCACACTCTCTCAGGTCTTCCTCATAGAAGATCAGGTTACCTTTCACAAGCTGCTGGAAAGCCAGTTTCCCCAGTTTGAGGATCATGTCTTCATCCTTCACTTTCTTCTCATAGTCCTTCTCATGTTTGATGCTGGTCTGAATAATCAGGAAGTGTGTGTACATTTGAGTGAGAGTCTTGGGAATATCTCCTTTCCATGATTTCCTCATCATCTTCTCCAGAACAGTGGCTGAGATCCAGCAGAAGACTGGGATGTGGCACATGATGAAGAGGCTCCTCGATGACTTCAGGTGTGAGATGATCCTGTTGGCCAGACTTGGATCACTGATTCTCTTCCTGAAGTACTCCTCCTTCTGTGGATCATTGAAGCCTCGTACCTCTGTCACTCGATGGATGCACTCAGAGGGGATGAGATCAGCTGCTGCTGGTCTGGAGGTGATCCAGATGAGAGCCGAGGGAAGCAGATTCCCCACAATCAGGTTCATCAGCAGCACATCCACTGAAGCGGCTTCACTCACATCACACAACCTCACATCGCTCTGAAAATCCAGAGACAGACGACACTCATCCAGACCATCAAAAACAAAGACAACTTTATTTTCACCACTGAATGGTTTCATTTCTTTGGTTTCAGGAAAGAAAATATGCATTAGACCCAAAAGACTGAGTGTTTTGTCCTTCATCAGATTGAGCTCTCTGAAAGGAAGTGGAAATATGAGCTGGACGTCCTGATTCTCTTTCCCTTCAGCCCAGTCCAGGATGAACTTCTGCACAGAGACTGTTTTTCCAATGCCAGCGACTCCCTTTGTCAGCACAGTTCTGACGGGTTTGTCTTGTCCAGGTAAAGGTCTGAAGATGTCACTGCATTTGATCGCGGTGTCCTTTGTTGCTGCTCTCCTGGACTGTGTCTCAATCTGTCTCACCTCATGCTCATTATTAATCTCTCCACTCTCACTCTCTGTGATGTAGAGCTCTGTGTAGATCTCTTTCAGCAGTGTTGGGTTTCCCTGCTTTGCCGTTCCCTCATACAGACTCTCAAACTTCTTCCTCAGATTTGATCTAAATGTCTTGAGGGGTTCTGCATGTTGAGGGCCATAACTGTAAGATGAAAATAACAAATTATAATAATTATGCATAATCACATTTCATAATATATGCATACTTCATGTACTATATTTTATAACAACCAGTTTGTTAAGAGATCTTCCTTTAGTTTAGTCTAGACTGCTTAGTAAGATTATGTGATTTTATATTACAATATTGTCCTAATATCAAATGTCTTTTATTATTCAAAGGTTTAACACAACTTAACAGAATTTTTTTTTTAGAGAAACAAAGAAAGGCCTGCATGTGAAATACTGTGGTGGAGTGTATTACTGTAATGCAAAACAAACAGCCAAGCATGGTGCTAGCAATGCCAATGTCATGATTTTGATTTCCAGGGACTGAAAGAAATATATAGCTTGAAGCAAAGTGTCAGGTTTTTTTTATTGCAATTCCATAACCCAACCACACTATGGTTGTGAGGAATCAAAAAGGTCAAATTTCATGAGAGGGCTAAAAAAATAAATAAAAATCAAACAAACAAAAATAAAGGTATAATAACCAACAAACGTACAGACTCAGGATAAGGCACAGAACAAGAGAACTCCTGCAAAACAAAACCAGCACACAATGGGCCTCATTTATCAATCTAACGTAGAAACGAGTGCAGATCTGAGCACACAAATCAACTTCACGTGTGATTCATGAAACATTCGTATGCCGTCAATCCCATCGTATGAAAGATTGTACGTTGATAAATGTGGCAGCAGAAAACAATCGTCATTTGAATATCACGCCCCTAACACTCCGGTTTAGAAACCTTGTCCCTAGAGTTTAAGACCAGGAGAAACATAACCCAGCCAAAAGAGGAAGTCATCTCATGAAAGAGAAATTGATCTTACTCTAAAAACACCCTTTAACCTTATAATTGCAAACAATGGCATTATTGTATATGTATTAAATACCAGTAAATATAACAAAACATTTATAAACATTACAAACACTATATAGATTATTTAGCCTAGTTCTCCTTAATCCACAACAAACCCTTTAAATTTAACGGTATTACAGAACAAGTATGACGAATGAGTAGCTATAAAATTTTATATTAAACTATAAAGTAAAACACAAATTAGACTACACTCTTTAAAAAATGGGTTCTTTGGGGTTCTATATAGAACCCTAGGGTTCTTTACTCAACTCCAAAGAACCCTTTATGCCAAAAAGGTTCTTTATAAGGAGAAAGAACCCTTTTTGGCACAAAAGGGTTCTTTGGGCTAAACATGCTTTATGTATGTTTACACATTAGGCTATTTAAAATTATTATACTACATTGTATTTGTGTTTTTATTTCAATTCTACTTTGACACCTTTATTCCGAAGAAAATAAACTTAATTTACATCTGCACTTTCAAGTTTAATAGAAAATAATTGCCACGTGATCCTGTACACTGAAAAAATGCCTAACATCTAAATTAACTGGTTTTACTTAAGTCTACTATCACTGAATCAAACTATTAATTTATACCAACAGACTGATCTGGAGTAGAAATACATGTGTACCAGCAGTGTATAGCAATCTGGACAATTTTATCTATTTATTAATAGGTACACGCTATAGTCTGCTATTTAATTAGCACACTAACATGATTGCAAGTTAGTTATCATAACATGTAAGCAGTGTTGGGGAGTAACTAGTTACATGTAACGGCGTTACATAATTTAATTACAAAATAAATGTAACTGTAATGAGTTACAGTTACTAAGAAAAAATGTGTAATTACAGTTACTTATGAAAATGTTAACGATTACAAAGGTGATTACATTTGAATATTTACACACATCCACATACAGATTTAATTGATTTCTTTCCCAAATTGCACTGACTACTCTGAGACACACGGCCCTATAATATCCGCGATGCGGAAAACACAGACTGGTTCGTAGAATCCAGTCATAAAAGCGGAAGTTCTATAGCCTAACGCGGACGGAATATGACACATTTTGGACGAATAAATCAAAAGTAGATACATATATGGACTAGTGTCTGAGAATATTAAGCCGCAAAAAAACAATATATGAATCCTGCTCATTCTGCGTGTCTGTCCAGCACATCAGTGAGCAGCAGACAGCCCACCCTGATGCTTTTCTCATCTTGGCTGGGGATTTCAATCATGCAGACATAAAGAGTGTGTTCCCAAAAATACACCAACACATAGACTTTCCAACACGGGGAAACAACACTCTGGACTTTGTTTACACCACACAGAGAGGAGCTTACAAGGCCCTCCCCCTCCCCCACCTCGGTGCCTCAGACCACATCACCCTCATGAAGTGCTTTGAACGGCTAGTCATGCACCACATCAAGTCTGCCCTCCCCCCGCTCCTTGGACCCCTTCCAGTTTGCATATCGGTCCAAACGCTCGACCGATGACGCCATCGCCACTACCCTCCACTCAGCACTCACACACCTGGACAAAAAAGACTCATACGTCAGAATGCTGTTCATAGATTTCAGTTCAGCATTCAACACAATCATCCCTCAACAGCTCATTCACAAACTGGTCCAGCTGGGGCCAAACACTTCGCTGTGCAACTGGCTGTTGGACTTCCTGACTGAAAAACCTCAGGCAGTTCGGGTCGGCAGCAACACATCCAGCACCATCACACTGAACACTGGGGCCCCCCAAGGATGTGTGCTGAGCCCCCTCCTCTTCACTCTGCTGACCCACGACTGCACACCGTCAAACAACTCCAACCTCCTTATCAAGTTTGCGGATGACATGACTGTAGTGGGTCTCATTAGCAACAGAGATGAGACAAATTACAGGAACGAGGTGAGCCGCCTGACCGGGTGGTGCAGTGACAACAATCTCTCTCTGAAAGTGGAGAAGACGAAGGAGATTGTTGTTGACTTCAGGAGAGTGCACACTCAGCATGCTCCTCTGACCGTCAATGGTGTGACTGTGGAGAGGGTGTGATGTACTAATTTTGACATGTATAGGCAATTTGGAAAGTATAGTTTTGTTAAATCTTGAGTATTAAAGTCATGTGAGAGATAGATATCAGGGCAAAATAAAGAGACTGAAAAGAAAAATGGAGGTGAAGGTTGCAGTTCAGGAGATAACTTTGAATTATTTTGCATGTCCCCATAAGGAGCTAAGGACCTATGTGAGGTCCATACAAAAAAAAATAGGGTTGTCCATGTTTCAGAATTTGTTGTGGGTGTATGAGTGTGAGATTTCCCGGCCTGAATTTTTTTTCCCAGTCCGCCCCTCGTGGAAAAGAATGGCGCAGACATGCGATTTTATTTACTACACAAAGGCCTACTGAAGCTCACCGTGTTATCTTTTTTTATTCTCCTATTTTCCACATTTTATCATGCAGGTTCTTATGATTGATTGATAAATAAATAGTTTGTACTGTCACTGCAGGTCTGGACTATGGAGTGCAGCATTACTTTTTGGTCATCTATGAAAACACCACACTCCTCTCTAATTCAAGTAAGTTTTAAGATTTGATTTAGTTGTGAGAGATTGCTTTCTATTTCCTGTTGTACTGTACTCTCCATAGGTCTAATAAATGTTTCTCTGACTTGTATCCCCATCTTAGGATGTCAAGACTACTCATCGCAAGGAGAGTTAGCATCAAAATGGATGTGTCACTGACTAATAACACAGAGATGCCAGAAGTACCGGTTTGCTGTCTACTTTTTCAGTACTATGGAGCATCCAATAGCCTTCACTTAGTTAATTTCAATCAGCACCATTTAGCCCTTCCCAGCGCTGAAATTGTCATGGGTCCTTTGTTTTTGTTTAAATGCTTATCTGAATGTAAAATTAACATTTAATGTTTATACATTTAAAAACAATACTACTAGTTAGTCTTTTCTCTCCCTTTTCAGAAATGTGGTTCACCATCTTTTATGGGTTACAGAATTGGCAAAAGTTGCAGTATACAAAAAAAAGTCAGACTACTTAGTTTATAGGAGAATGTGGAGTAAATACTTGACATTTATTTAAGGTAATGGGTAATGACCTGGTTGTGAGATGCAAAATAGGACTGTCAATAATATACTATTTGATGACTTTTTCACATTCTATTTTTACTTATGCATTTAATTATTTTTAATTATTTTTGCAAGTCAACTTTCAATTTATTTCAAAAATTTCAAAGATTCTAGCAATCAACATATATTTGTGACTGACATGTTGAATGGGTGAGTAAGGTGGAGGGGGTTTAAAAAACAATATTTCTAAAATGGAGAGTGCTATTTTAGAGAGGTAAAAATCATAAAAAGTATGAATAAAGAAAAATTTATTTATGTTAATCCCTGTAACTGTTGCACTATGAATTGCTGTGTTATATATTGCTTGTCATTGTAAACGCGAATAAACGTGTATTAAATGATCACACAACACCTTGATGTGTTAGGCTTATTTCAGTTTTTCTAGTGATAAAGTAGCTATATGGGCTGTTTAAGTCTTAAAATGTAATTAAAATAAAACAAAAATTAAATCCAAAGAATAATCCCATGATTGGAACCCCTGAAGGGTTCTATATAGAACCTTTCTCTAGGCTACAAAGATACAACTCCAAAACAAAATAATATTTTGCATAAATTTTACATGCCACGCATTTAAGACGAGGATAAAAACCAACATCCTTACTTATGCGCCGGGACTACATGTTTTAATGAGCGCAGGTGTTGCTTGGTAGCACATGGCACTGAGGAAGGATTAAAACCCAAAAATGTTCTGCACCTTTTTGCACATATTTTTGTGACCTTTGAGCAATAAATGAAATAAGCCTCTTTGGCTGAATCTGGATGTATGCGGATCTCTTCCATCTTTTTATTATGAATAAATCTCTGACAGAGACTATCAGCCAATCACTGTGTGCATAGTAAGCATGACATCATCATCCATAGCAACGAACCCCGCCCCCTTACTCTTAGCTGAAGACTTCTCTCTATTCCTTAGTAAAAGTTTGTCTCAGCAGCTCTGTGAAGAAGTTAAGAGAAAATGCTTAGCTAAAACTTTTACTGCTATTTAGGAGAACTCTTGTTTTGTGTATACGGGCCCAGGAGGGTAACAAAGAGCACAGGGGGGGCAAATGAACTGACAGAGTGAATGAGGGGGTGGGGTCAAGACACTAGACTGATAACAAACGGAAGAGCCCATGATAAACAGACACTATAGCTAACTTCACACTGCAAGCAATTAGTGCTCAATTACGATTTTTGTTCAGATTCAATTTTTTTGTATATCTGTTCACGTTGTTTCAAATGTGGCTAATATCTGATTTCCAGTGTAAAAAGATCATGGTTCTGAACTGCCCCGCATGCACAAAAGAACGATACCAACAGGGTTCCCAGGTTTTCACAACCAAATCCGCCCAGTTGCTTCTCAAAACTAGCCTAATCATGTTCCAAGGGGTAAATATCGTGTTAGTGGGGTTGCTTCCACCCAAGAAGTTGAAAAACAACCCGTGGCAACAGTGGACAAAGTAGCCCAATTCCGCAGGAAAATTGTTGATTTGGCAACACTAGCGCCGTCATACGGAAGTAAACACAGAAAACAAAGCAAGCGATTATGCATTTATTTATCTTGTGATCTGCTGCAGAAGCCAGCGAAATTATGCACAGGCAATATGAAAAATAAAGACAAGGATGTGACAGAAAAGAGCAGTTTTGAATCTTTTATGATACAAGCCCTCATGTTTTGCTTGTATATGTTTTTTAATCCATTGTAACACATTGGGTATGTAAAATCTTTAAAGTGACTTCCATGAGCACAGAATCATGACGAATGTCAAATGTAGAGTGACCACCACCATAAAAATGAGACTAGATAGAAAGGAGAGGATCCTGACCCTATGCTCCAAATACAACACCCACAAAACACTCACGGAATCAAAACCAACACAAAACCAATAAAAAAGAAAGAGCATGTATGACAGGATACTGACAACACAAAACAAACCAGACATGCGTGTCAGAATCTTGACACTTTGTTAAATTCATAAATGTAATATAAACTTGTATAATCAAAAAGATGTACATTACAGTGTTTACCTAGACCTAGAAGCAATGCGTCTGCTAAAGTTGCACTGAGGATCCCATGACCAGTCGCTCTTCATGAACACAGGTCTGGATACTGGTGGATCTGGTCTGTGCAGTGAAGATGAACAACAAGTGAATGTTATTTACAGGCACTTTACAGCATCAATGACCTTTTATTTCTTCGTTTTCAAACAAAAGATGTAAGATAAATGTTTAATACAGTGTTTACCTAAACTTTGGATGATTGAATCTACTGAAGTGAAGTGGAGGATCTAGTGACTGGTTGCTCTTCATGGACACATAACTGCGCTCATGTGACTTTGATCTTTGCTTCTGGACTGAACTAAAACAAAACATGAAGGAACATTAGAATAAGATGCTGTGATCAGGGGCAGACTGAACTGATAAGCGAGATAAGTGTCTGCTTAGGAATCAGGGGGCCCCATCTGATTTGACAAAACTGATCTGGAAAACACTCCAGTGTGTATTTGTGCATCAAATGTCTTGCTCAAGGCCATCTTGTGGATACGGAGTGTGGTAGAGAGTGCCGTTCATTCATTTCCCCCACCTACATTTCCTGCTGGTACTGAAAATTTAACCTGCTGTGACCTTGGTTTACGATTCTCTAACCATTAGGCCACAACTGCCCCCATATGGTAATACTGCTTCGAACAACATCAGGTTGACTAACTAATTACAGAATTTGCACCATCCAATAGATAACTTGAAGGGGTAAATAACCTCCAAGCAAATAAGGGTTACAAAGTAAATGAACACATAGGCTACTGTAGCTGGCACCTGGAATTTGCTTAGGGCCCCCAATTAAATCAAGAAGTCTGCCCCTGATTGTGATAATGATTGAATTTTCATTCACTGAATACTTATGCTAAATTAGCTTTAATTATTCTACCTTAAGTCATTTTCAAGAAATTACAGAATGGTGCCATTTGCGTATAAAAATCTTTACCAGCTTTTTTAAAATAAACTTTTAATTCTTCACCCAAAAGACTTCATTTTAAATATGAGGTTAGATAAGGTTGCGGTACCTTTAAATAGCCTCAGTAAAATAAATAATGTAATGAAATAATGTGCGTGACGTCACTGTTATGGACAAACACGGAAGGAATGATGTCTTCGAGCACACCTGTGGACAATGAACAATTCTTGGATACTTTTAAAAATGGGGAAGGGGAAAGGTGAGGACTCTCTTTTGTCTGATAATGAACTGTGAAAGAGACTGATATGCTGTTTTTTTAAGCCTGCTGGGTTTACAAAAGAAGGGGGGAGAATTTAGGTAGATAGGGAAGAAAGTGTAGGTGGACATGGCAGGCTGTTTGAAGGAGACCTTCCTATCATTGACGCAGAGGGGAAGGTTGAGTCCTCAGTGATGGCAGGGTGTCATCGGACAAGGAAGTCAGAAATTATTGAATTTATTCTATAAGATTCATGTGCGTTGTTGTGCTCAGTCATTAGGTGATTACTGTCCTCCCGAATCGTATGTTGATTGCCTGTGCTGTTTATTACACATAGGGCATGTGACTTATGCTTGGAGTTTCTAATTAAGTGTGCTTTGCATGAGATTTCACACTCTTTATTGTTTGCTGTGAATTTGGAAGGAGTACTCGGGTTTTCTTTTAAATGTGTGTTCACAGTTCAATGAAATAATATGAACAGTGTACCTAATCAGGATATTTAAGTGAGACAATGCCATACGGCTGCTATTGTTGCTAATAAAAAGTGTATTCTCTCGAGAGTGTTTTAAGTGTTCCTCCCGGTCCGGACCAGACCGGGTCAGAATTTAAAGGGGTCATACGATGTTGCTAAAAAGAACATTATTTTGTGTATTTGGTGTAATGAAATGGGTTTATGCGGTTTAAGGTTAAAAACACACATTATTTTCCAAATACTGTACATTGTTTCTCCTCTATGCCCCGCCTTTCTGAAACACGTCTATTTTTACAAAGCTCATCGGTCTGAAAAAGCGAGGTGTGCTCTGATTGGCCAGCTATCCAGTGTGTTGTGATTGGCCGAATACCTCAAGCGTGTGACGGAAATGTTACGCCCCTACCATACTGTGATGACGCCCTGTCAGACCAGAGCGATGATTCAAAAACATGAAAACCCATTACAAACGAGGCATTCGTTGCATCCAGTGGGGACATAATTATGGATTATAATGACTTATACGGTCTTTTTACGCGTTGCAGCTCGCCGCGTAAACATAAAACCATGTCTGCATTTGTGATCGGAGGAATGACAAAAAACGAGCCCTACTCTACACTGCCCAAAAAAAAAAAACTTGCTTTAAATATATAAAATATAAAAACACTTTAAATATAAAAAAAACATACTTAAAGTCTTTGAGTCAGAACAGCCGGCATTGTGGTCTACTCTCCCAGGAAACGGTCCTCCATAAAATGTGCTGCACACATCTGAATATTTGTGTTGAACTGTTCTGGAACAGTGTTGTAAATACAACTTGTAAATACAACCACTGATTTCTAGTTGTGTCCATTTTTGGAAGGCCAAACAAAGTAGTTTCGCTTTCACAACGAAACCGTGTCACACACAGCAGCCTTGAGTGAGCAGAGGCCGGGGGATAAAGTGAGGAACGGCCGGCGGGCTGAGTGAGCAGAGGCCGGGGGATAAAGTGAGGAACGGCCGGCGGGCTGAGTGAGCAGAGGCCGGGGGATAAAGTGAGGAACGGCCGGCGGGCTGAGTGAAAGTGAGGAACGGCCGGTGGGCTGAGTGAGCAGAGGCCGGGGGATAAAGTGAGGAACGGCCGGCAGGCTGAGTGAAAGTGAGGAACGGCCGGTGGGCTGAGTGAGCAGAGACCGGGGGATTCGACGACGGAGCGTCCGGAGGGCAGAGGTGTAAAGTATTGGAGTAAATGTAATTAGTTACTGTACTTAAGTATCTTTTTGGGTACTTTGTAGTTGTACACAGTATCAAAGATATTAGCAACTTTTACTCTCTACTTCACTACAATTTTTAATGAGTATCTGTACTCTTTACTCCACTACATTTGAAATGAGTGT
>NW_015507128.1:103952-108550 GCF_001515645.1 Sinocyclocheilus grahami
TATATATATATATATATATATATATATATGAGATGAGGACATGACTGCAGTCTGGCAATGAGGCCCAAACCAGCACATCCACTGCAAGAAGTCTTCGCCTTTTTAATTTTACTTAACATTATTTTATTTATCCATTATACTGAAGAAACCTTTTTGAAAGATATTGTTTTTTGTTTGTTTTTATGTAATTGAGGTGTTGTTTTATTTTGGTTTTAGAAAATAAACGTGATTGCTCACCTCACAAATCAACTCCTTGTTTTTGTTTCATGCTCTCTGTGCATTGGCCTGGACTTTTATATCACTTCCCGTCTCCCGTGGTGTTTGTAGTCAGTTTGTTCATTGGTTCCCCTTGATTAGTCTCCCAGGTGTGTCTTGTTAAGCTTGTTAGCCCCCTGTGTGTATATAGCCCTAGTTTTTCTTTAGTTCCTTGTGAGTTGTTGAATGTAATCGTTGTCTGTTTGCCAGTCATTCTGTTCTTTGTTCCCTTTGGTTTTTGCCTTTGTTTGTTCTAGTTTTTCCAAGAAAAACCAGCACATAGATCCTTGCCTCTGCCTGTTTTCCGCAGCTTCTCCACAATGTTACAGTTTTTCACTGGCACGTCTCTTTGACTAGTGCATCTTTGAGCCTATATTTAGTATAAGTAAAATACTTAAGTACTGTTAAAATCAGCGGCGGCAACAACAATACTACAGCGAGAATAAAAGTTACGCCTTTTCTTTGCGTAAAGATTTAGCCGGCGTTATGCAAATCCGTGTTAGAACGAGCCATTTTAGGTAGGTGTGGCTAACTCTTAACTTTTATAAAGAATATCTCTTTGGATTTGAGACTTTACTCTTTGCAACTTTACAGATCTTCTTTATGCACCAAGAGCTTGTAACACTCCAAAGAGAAAGGAAAAATTGAAATCGCATCATATGACCCCTTTAAAGGTGGTGGCAGCATAGGTGTAAATCCGCAATAAGGAAGCTCAGCAGGGGCCCCTAGTGGTGGCTGAACTTATTACAATAATAACTATGTAACACTTTGACTCGGATAACTAGTTAAATCCATGAAATGAAAGAGATTGAAAACGAAGAGTTGGTGTCCCAAACATTTAATGGCTGGTACACGGCAACGCGCTCCTCTCATACATGAGATTAACTCTTTCTTGGCATTATAAATAAAAGTAAAGACAAAGTAATAACTAGAAGGCAGAGCGAACTTATCATCCATAGTGGTTCTCATTACACAGTCACGTAGTCCTTCTACGTCATCACCACATAGTGATCAGTCTCTTAAAGTGCACACCGCACTATAATGTGATGCATGCAAAAACATAGTTTTGGCCGTTACAACCATAGACATAAATACCTAGACACCTCATTGGCCGCTTTTGAGCCGTTGCTGCGATACGTCAACGCGTCCGCCATGTTTGTGAAGGCAAGACTGCCTTCAAAATAAATGGAGGTAAACAGGGGAGCTGCGGTTTTTCTGGATAAAAACACGATAACGTTTGGCAGCATAGGTGTAAATCCGCAATAAGGAAGCTCAGCAGGGGCCCCTAGTGGTGGCTGAACTTATTACAATAATAACTATGTAACACTTTGACTCGGATAACTAGTTAAATCCATGAAATGAAAGAGATTGAAAACGAAGAGTTGGTGTCCCAAACATTTAATGGCTGGTACACGGCAACGCGCTCCTCTCATACATGAGATTAACTCTTTCTTGGCATTATAAATAAAAGTAAAGACAAAGTAATAACTAGAAGGCAGAGCGAACTTATCATCCATAGTGGTTCTCATTACACAGTCACGTAGTCCTTCTACGTCATCACCACATAGTGATCAGTCTCTTAAAGTGCACACCGCACTATAATGTGATGCATGCAAAAACATAGTTTTGGCCGTTACAACCATAGACATAAATACCTAGACACCTCATTGGCCGCTTTTGAGCCGTTGCTGCGATACGTCAACGCGTCCGCCATGTTTGTGAAGGCAAGACTGCCTTCAAAATAAATGGAGGTAAACAGGGGAGCTGCGGTTTTTCTGGATAAAAACACGATAACGTTTACATTTATCAACTGATTTCAAAGGTTTGTGATCTACATGGAGTTAAAAATAACTCTGCCTCCAGTTATTTAGTTAGGTTTGGAAAATTATTAATTTTCCTGACAGTCTGGCATTGTCTTGTCAAAGTGCTCACTGTACATATTGTGCTCATAACACAATTACTTTATGATATAAACTACAATAAAGTTAAAACTTAAGAATTAATTTAAACTTTGATTTCATATAAAGTCGCTAGCGATATCGCGAGCTATTAATAGTCTGACACTGGTGGCTAATTAAGCGGTCAACATAAAGCTAAAAATGACCAACAAACATACAGAAACAACAGTTCAGTCTTACCTGTGAAAGATAATACCCCGAGATCTGTTTTTATTATTGTGCGATGGTTTGTAGATGCCCAAGCTACCGACGAGTCAGGTATGTTCCCTTTCATGGGAACTTCGAACTGCGTCCTCTAGGGGTCGCTATGGGGAACGCCTCGTCGTGACCCGTGTCTGAAGCATACATTGAAAAAACACCAACTCGTTGGCTGGCGACAGCCATGACGCCACTACCGGCACGACTATCGTATAAATAGGCGCCGGGAGCACACATCATTCTCTTCTTCATCTTCACTGACTGTTCTGTTTGAAGCGTGCATTTCCAAGGAAAAAGTAAGAGCTATTTCTATTCATTATGGCGAGCACTAGCAGAGCGTTTAGAAGGTGTGTGCATCAGTGTCGTCGCTATTTGACACCCGATGACTCACACGATCTAGACGCCAGCCAGCTATCTCTCTTTGGGCGAGACATCATCTCTAAAAACTCCCTCCTTGCCATCCCTGCCCCTTCAGACTACATCTCGCTTGAATGGCAGGGCATACGCAGCAGCAGGTCAGGCGGTTGCGTCGTTGCACACGATGGCGGTGCTCCAGGCATACCAGGCTGACCTACTGAAAGACCTGGATAAAGGCGAGGGCCTTTCTTCTGATGAGATGGCTGAGTTACGCCGCACCACGGATCTTGCTCTTCGTGCTACTAAGCAGGCTGCCTCTGCCATGGGCAGATCTATGGCGGCGATGGTAGTAACGGAGAGACATCCGTGGGTAAGCCTGGCAGACATCGGGAAGAAAGAAAGGGGCTTTCTCGATGCCCCGGTTTCGCCCTCTGAACTTTTTGGTACCTCCGTTGAGATGGTGGTCGAGAAGTTCAGGGAGGCGAAGGCGTGCTCAGCGGCCTTCAAAACCTTCATTCCAGGTCTGAGCCCGAACAACCCAGGGGTCCTGGCCCGTCTCGGTTTGAGGATCGGAGACGAGCACAGAAGGCTAGTGTCGCGACTCGCGCTCCTCCTCCGCCTGCGGGTAGGAAGTATCGTGGGTCAAAGGGAGGTAGGCAAGACCTGAGGGATGTGATCCAGACAAAGCGTCAGCGCTTTCGTCCGGATCAGAGTAATACTTAGGTATCCACTCTTTCCCTCAGGGGGTGTAACATCTACCCTTTTCTTCCCATTTCTAATTCCCCTGTAACCACCATCTCTCCACCTGACCTAGGTTAGGTGGAAGCTTCCTGCAAAACAGTCTCCTACTGGACCTATTATGTTTTTGGTTGGTTCTATGCTAAATCATAGTAACCACCTTACTGATGGTCCGGTCTAGAGGCTTCTCCGGACAGAGCTCCGACGCGGGAACCATGGTGGACGAGTACGATCCATGTAACTAATACATACAACTAATGAGACTGGTGGTTGTGTGTATAACCTTCTGCTACTTTCTTTGCAGTGTTTCCCGGGACCTGTGTGTTTCTGTCCCTTTCTAAGATAGGTCCTCGATGAGGCCCCCTCTGCCGGGTTCAGAAACCGGGTGCTTGACTTGCAGTGTGTATTTCACTCGTCGATATATGTCCAGACGGTAAGAAAAGCCGGGTTTCAGCTTCGTACTTCCTTGATCATGCGGCCGTACACGGGCTTCTGCGGGAGCCTTCGTGATCATAAATCATAGTAACCACCTTACTGATGGTCCGGTCTAGAGGCTTCTCCGGACAGAGCTCCGACGCGGGAACCATGGTGGACGAGTACGATCCATGTAACTAATACATACAACTAATGAGACTGGTGGTTGTGTGTATAACCTTCTGCTACTTTCTTTGCAGTGTTTCCCGGGACCTGTGTGTTTCTGTCCCTTTCTAAGATAGGTCCTCGATGAGGCCCCCTCTGCCGGGTTCAGAAACCGGGTGCTTGACTTGCAGTGTGTATTTCACTCGTCGATATATGTCCAGACGGTAAGAAAAGCCGGGTTTCAGCTTCGTACTTCCTTGATCATGCGGCCGTACACGGGCTTCTGCGGGAGCCTTCGTGATCATCAGGCCCCCGGCGCGTCACTGCAAGGAATTTCCTGGACGTCCGGGCTGGGTTTACGCTTTCTTGCTACCCAGATATGGTAGACCAGTCAGGGGAGCCTGAGTGTTTGGCTAGCGTGCAGTACACCCTTCTGATTTTACAATCACGCTGTAGGTCGAGCCCCCTCTCGTTGAGAGCTGGGTTTGTGCTCCCTCAGCCAAAGTAAACTAC
>NW_015507128.1:108565-116453 GCF_001515645.1 Sinocyclocheilus grahami
TATTTTTAATTTAAATACTCACAGGCACTCTCACATGCGATTTATATGCGTCTCTGATAACTATTCTTTAATATTTTTGCTGGTAAGGTTTGTTTTTAATCGACTTCCAAAAATAATAAAAGCTATTTGTACTCTTTTCCAGAGAGTTGTGAAAATGTGAGAGGTGAAATGTGTGCCAACTCTTCTACGTGGCAAGTTTTGAGTTTTAATGTGAAATCATAAACTTATGCAGTAAACATGATCGTCACACTGCACCACACTAACGTTACTCCTGTAACAGTTACACTTAGAGCCCAAACCGGTTTACACCATAACATGTGCTGGTAATCTGTAAGAGAAAACACCTTCTGTCGAAACCTCTGTAAATATGATGCGAGAAGCTAAATATCCCAAAGCAAATCGAACTATTCACAGAATAACATCGTTACACAACGCATGTCTAGGCCTAGATCTTTTCGAGGAAGTAACGTTACGTGGTTTCGTCGCTGTGTTTGTAACACACTCACCTGTGTGGACCCGTATCTGTGGATAGTTTCTCATAAAGCGGATCTCCATCTGGTTCCATTACAATTGTGTAAAGATGTTTCTGCTTTCATAAAAGTCCAATATAGGCCGATGAATTATACTTTCACTTTGATGGACAACACCTGTGAAAAGGGGAGGAGCGGGGTGTGGATGGGGCGCTGTTACGAGATTTTCGGTTTCAGTGGGCAAACATGAATATTCATGAGTTTCCCGGACATGAGCGTGGAGCCAAGTGGAACTGAGAATTTCAGTTCACGCTCCTTGTATCTCAGCAGGTTTAATGGGATATATATATATATATATATATATATATTTTTATTTGTGCTCTTCATTTGTAGCTTGCGATGCTTTAAAACTTTGTCTGTTATTAGTTATCATTTGTTGAATACATCACTGCCTGCAACAAATGAAATAAACCTATATAAACGTATCTGTGGATATATATATATTTGTATTCTGGTGTGATGATCCATGTCTTAATTTACCCCGTTCAACATTCTCCATGTTGTCTGGTTGTGAATTGTCTGCTGTCTGTTTGTAAACTATACGATACAGTCATACAGTGCTGCAAAAACATGTTGCTGAAATTTCTTTCTTTTTTTATGTTTCCAATGTAAAATAGTTAAACATATTTACAAACAAATGTAAATTTGCCAATTAAGATTATCACAAGGTTTATGGTTCCATTTGCACAGTGAAACCAACAATCACAGAACACCTGGATGATTACAGCTACAGGTTCCCAATAGTAGCACAGATCCAACTACCATTTCAATTATTTTTTTTTATGCTCTTCTGTTATCTTTTAAGTTTTAAAACTGTCATCTTCTGGCAATGAACGAAATAACATTCACCACCATATCAGTGGCCTAATAAACATTTTGCAACCTACACTGATGTTATTCTGTGTCATCTGTTCTTTGACCATGTGTTGCACTGTACCTGGATGATACACGATGATCATTGATACAAATGCATGTTTTATTTTGATGCATAACAAACACTCATGCAACATTATTTATAGGCTAAGTCATAAAGTTTCATAAACATATATACTCTTATTTAGGCTTTTTTTCTACATAAACTGTTCCCTCCTGCTGGAATGACCTGCCCAACTCAATCCGAGTCCTTAGTCATCTTCAAGAAACGGCTAAAACACATCTCTTCCATCTATATTTGACCCTCTAACTCTAGCACTCTCTATTCGTTTTCCAACTGTTTGTTTTCTTTTTAAAAAAAAGCCTCTAACACTAGCCTTCTCTATTCTTTTTCTATTCAATCTACTTGTTTTCTTTTTGTTGTGTATGTATGTGTAAAGCCAAGCGTCTGCTAAATGATGACATAAGGGCCTCTAAATATAAAAAAATAAAGTGGAATAAAGGTTGGATTGTGGCCTTGATTAGCTTTTGATGAGATGTTTGTAAAATGTGTGTTGGCGTGAATGTATGATTTTATGTGAGACGGTGACATTTTGTTTTTAAAAATATGAATTCAATAGTGATTCACACTCAAAATCCAGGAAAATTTTAGTAATGGAGGATGCTATTAATAAAGTAAAATTTTCCTGAATTTTGAGCATGAATCACTATTGAATCCTTGTTACAAACTAAAAAGATGTAAGCACCAAAACAAGACAACATAGGAGACAAGAGAGTGTGATGTTAACATCCTTGTAGAATCTGCTGTATAAAAATTGGACATAATAAAACTAAAAAACAAACAATTCTTCACTTGATTCTGGCATTTGATACATGACATTACCATTCAAACGTTTGGGATTACTGATTCTTTTTTTTTTAAGAAATGCATATTTTTGCTCTTCAAGGATGCATTAATTTAATAAAAATGACAGTAAAGACATTTATAATGTAAAAAAAAAGATTTATATTTCAAATAAATGAGGTTCTTTTGAACTTTCCATTCATCAAGGAATCCTGTCGCTGTATGGTTTACACACTTCATTAAGCAGTACAACCATTTTCAACTGTGATAATAATCAGAAATATTTCTTGTGCAGTAAATCAGCATATTAGAATGATTTCTGAAGATCATGAGACAGTGAAGAGGAGAAGTTGAGATCTGACATCACAGGGGAAAAAAACTTTATTTTAAATTGTAAACTTATTCCACAATATTCATGTTTTTTTATATTTTTAATCTCATGCAGTTGGTGACATGAACAAAGAACCTTACTAATACAAATCCTTAGGACAGTATATACAGGTGCATCTCAATAGATTAGAATGTCGTGGAAAAGTTCATTTATTTCAGTAATTCAACTCAAATTGTGAAACTCGTGTATTAAATAAATTCAATGCACACAGACTGAAGTAGTTTAAGTCTTTGGTTCTTTTAATTGTGATGATTTTGGCTCACATTTAACAAAAACCCACCAATTCACTATCTCAACAAATTAGAATCACAAGGACACTTATGAACATTTGTTAATGAAATTAATTTTTAACATGAAATGAGTTTCTTACTCCATTCCATAAAATGCAGTGAAGTATTTGTTTTCTCATTTACAGTGTACACAATATAGGCTGCTTTTAAAACTTGTATCCATACAATTTTGTTTAATCCAAAATTGTACTTATTAAAGGAACACTTTCATGCTTGTGTGTGTGGTCTTAGATTCCTATTCATTTTGTAAATACAGCCTAAGCCTAAAAGTTTAAGAACAATCACACCACGATAGATGAAAATCGATCCACAAATACAAGTTTATTTCAGCTGTTGTATTTAAATTTTAAATGAAAACAACTAACAACAGACACAGTTTTAAAGTATTGCAACAGCACAACGAACTGAAATCAAAGTAATTTACAACTAGCTTAAGTGTGCTGAATGCCTGCAATCATTCAGTCAGTGATGACTGCACAAATCGTGCAAACTAATGAAAACATTATAAACTGTTACAAAATGATGAACAAATGTAGTTTAGGCATAGGTTTGTGCAATTCTCAGTTCCACTTGGTTCCACGCGCATGTCCGGGAAACTCATGAATATTCATGTATGCTCCACCCACTGAAACAGAAAATTTCGTAACAGCGGCCAAAAGTGAGTTTTTCTGGCTTTATGAGGACAGTTTAAACAGCACGTTAGAGCTGACAAAAAGATTCCCCTTCAATGGCCCACAGTTGATCTACTTTCTTGCACATTTGTGCGTCGAACTTCTTTAAGAGATGGACATGTGTGTCAGTAAAACCAACAGAAATGGAAACAACAAAAATGCAGCTTCTTCTTCTTCTTCTTCTCTAGTTTAATGGCGGTTGGCAAACCCACTTAAAAGGTGAATTTTCGCCACCTACTGGACTGGAGTGTGGAGCATGACGTATCTTGGGGACAATGTATAATTTAAAAAAAAGGAAAAAAAGGAAACCTTTTGTCCAAAAGAGTATTACCCAAGGATATAATTATTTTATATACTTCATTATGTGATCTTCAAATTCTGTTGCTTTCAAATAATTAATAATTGCATTATAGACTTTATACAGTGCTGCTGGAGCATTCTATAGTATTGTCTTAATTGTTATACTTTCAATATTCAACAAACTGAATTCTTCTATTAATCGCATTCTTTCTCTTTCATATGCTTCACAGTGTAATGTGATATGTTCCACAGTCTCTGGTATACCACATTTATAGCAATTGCCTGATTCATGTTTACCAATAATACATAATGATTGATTAAGAGCTGTGTGACCAATACGGAGTCTAGATATTATTGTGTTCTCCTTCCTACTTCTGAAGTTTTTCCTTCCATTTCCAACTTGTTTTTGAATGTTGTATAGATGCCGACCCTTTACCTCCCCATCCCACATCTTTTGCCTTTCCCGGACCTGCAGCTTTCAGAAAGTACTGGTGTTTGTTACTCAGCTCCGTGCTGCTCTCTGCAGGTCAGGTCCTCCTCATACTTGTTACAGTCTAGTAGTATGTGTTTCACTCTCTCTTGTACATTACAGTGGGTGCATAATCCAGTGGGGTGTTTTCATGCCGACCCTTTACCTCCCCATCCCACATCTTTTGCCTTTCCCGGACCTGCAGCTTTCAGAAAGTACTGGTGTTTGTTACTCAGCTCCGTGCTGCTCTCTGCAGGTCAGGTCCTCCTCATACTTGTTACAGTCTAGTAGTATGTGTTTCACTCTCTCTTGTACATTACAGTGGGTGCATAATCCAGTGGGGTGTTTTCCTATTCGATGTTTTATTTAATCCAGTATGACCTATTCTAAGACGCGAGACTAACATCTCTTGCCTTGGGCCTCTGTCCTTCCTCGTGCTTATGACTACTTGTTTTTGTATATTATATAAATGACGTCCTGTATCATCAGCTATGTCCCAATATTCCTGCCACATTTTTGAGAGAGTGCTCCTTTATGATGGTTTTGACCTCTGCTCTACTCCGTGGTATTTGTTTTTATAGAGTTTTTTGCTAGAATATCCACAATCTCATTTCCTTCCACCCCTACATGGGCAGGAACCCAAAGGAAAGAGACGGACATCCCCCGATTAAGGAGTGTGAGAAGCAGATGGAATATTTGATAAATGACATCTTGTCTACATGACGTTTTCCCAGATTGAATGCTTTATAATGCTGATAAACTGTCTGAAGCTATAACGATACTTTGGTTATGATTATTTTCTTCCACCCATTGTAATGCCAGTAAGACTGCTACTAATTCCACAGTGAACACTGACAGTCTGTTGCTCTTTTTTTCTACTTCTTCATAACGATGAATGAAAAAAGCTGCATAAGTGCGGCCTGTTTCCGGCTGTTTTGATCCACCTGTAAATATGAATAATTCATCTTGATACGGCTTTAGTTTTGAACACTGTGGCATTATTTTTGAATTTTCTTTTAATATTTGTTGTAAGCTTGTATTTACAGATACATTTCCAGGGTGGTATCACTGATACTGCCACAGTGGGAACTGATTGAGACCTGCATTTTGTGCCAATGCGTTCATGATTTTACATAATGCAAATAATAGCCTACATTAAATATATAGTTTATGAATATTCCAAAATTCAGATTACAGTTGAACAAATAAGAGACTGTTATTGGACGCTACATCTTCTTATCCGAGAACTGTTAGGCCTAATCCCTTACGAAAATTAACCATGGTTTTACCAACCATGATTATAGATAAACCAAGGTAACCACAAATTAACCATGGTTTTGCTACACTAACCATAGTTTAACCATGGTATTTGAAGTAAACCTGTGGTTATACAAATGGTAATCAATAAGCCAAAAAATCTTTACACTTTTACTATAATAAAACAATGGCTAATTTTCGTAAGGGATGTGAAGCGAAGCTGTGTAGCAAACAAAGACTATTTCAGACATAATTTCACGCTATGCATTTCACTTCAGCATTTGAGGGGGAAATCAAAATGCCAAACGGTGATGAAAAACACATTAACTGAGTGAATAAAAGGTTTTATCTTGAATCTATGAAACACTACCTCAGTACTCTTGCAGTCATTGTCCAAAAGATCTCAAAAACATCATTAACTAACCCTATAAAACATCCAAGATTTGCCACTTAGTCACAAATACAATTCAAGTTTTTAATTGCCATTCAGTTCCATTGATTTGTTCACATCACTGAGATGGCAGATGCAAAGGTCCAATAGATGAACGGGAGAAAGATTTTAATAGGTCATATATATTTTATATTATTAATAGGTCATAATAAATAATATTTACATTAATACAAAGTCATTAAGAAATATCTCTCAGTGAGGTCACAGTGACTTCTGCTTTTGATGATCAGGTCTCACAGTGGCCCCATACTCACCATCATGTAACAGCTGTCAGTAAAATAAAGCACAAACATATGCATTATGGGACATCACTCCTGACACATCTAGTTCAAATGGCATTATAATGTGAAATGAATCAATATTTACTGCAGTGTCTCTAGTTTATCTTTTAAAGCAGAGAGATGCCCAAAGAAAAGGGCTTTGGCATGTTGAGGGCCATGGCTAAGGTTACAATTGCTATATATTATTAATATAAATACTATATATGTATACTGCATAGTATAAACTATGATCTTCCTTTAGTTCAGGATGTTTAGCTGCGAAACTTAAGATTTTTCTCATGTCTCTTTGTGGCTTTTAGGAAAATCTAGAGATATGGGTATGATATAGATCTAATCAACTTTGCATGCTTCCATGAAGGAGAAAAGGAGGATCCATGAATCTATGAACACTACCTCAGGACTCTTGTTAGTTCTGCTAAATCAACACTGGCATGTGTCTCCCTCTGTTGGCGGAAAAAGAAAAGACATCAATAATTCGGTTTTATTTCTACATTGCTTCTGCGGCAAATAAATAGTAGGCCTACTTAATTGGGTTTGCAATATACGTTTATAGCAATTAATGTTCCTTTTTAATGATATGCTTCAGAAAGCTGATGTTGCATAAAGGAAAAGTACAAGTTCAGAGTCAAATACCACCTGTAAGGAAATTATCAAAAATTAAATAAACAACAGTGACACCTTCTAAGAAAAATCGTGCTCGATGCTTTTAATTAATCTTAACATAACCACTACACACTCCTAAATCTCGATGCTCTTTAGAGATATATTATTGTGATTGTAAATACCAGAATAACTGTAACCGAGTTTCTCTCTTTTTCTCGAGACAGTTTCACTTTTTTTTTCCTTTTTTTAAATTTAAAAAATAAAAAACAAACTTTTAAATGCTAAAACGGCTTGCCATACAATTATATTTTAAGATATCTGAATTGTACCTGATTAATTATTAATTTTTTCCATGTTTTTTTTATTTTTTATTAACAAGATCAAAATACATGTATATGACAAACACTATACATGATATAAACAATAAACATTATACATGAAATAAACAATTTCACACTAGAGGGGCTGTATACAAATACAAACTTATATAAAAATATTAAAGCGTTTACAAACTTTCACCGTTTTAATTGCTTTTTGTTTCATAGAAAATCGTATAGTATCAATATAATGCTCCATTTCCTTCCTAAAAGAAAAAAAACAAGTTTTTTTGCATGAGAACTTGCATTTGTGAATATGAAATTTTGCATGTAAAAAAATCAGATTTATCATGTAAACGTGACTGTACTTTTCTTTGCTGTTCTCCAATATACCGAATAATACATCTTTCCATAACAAAACAAAATGATTATCAATATTTTGTACAATAAAATTACATACATTTTGCCAAAATAGTTTTACATATTTTGTACAATAAAATTACATACATTTTGCCAAAATAGCTCGAGACAGTTCCACATATTGGCACGCGAGCGGCAGCACTGACGTCAATGAAGGATTGCACCTTTCTCAGTCACACTGTACGATCTGA
>NW_015507129.1:0-30407 GCF_001515645.1 Sinocyclocheilus grahami
ATAAAAGTTATGCCTTCTTTCTTTGCATGAACATTTGGGCGGCATAAGGCAAATCTTCCCACATAGCGACGTAGATATGTGGGGGCGTGTTAGAACGAGCCGTTTTAGGTAGGTGTGGCTGACTCTGAACTTTTATAAAGAATATCTCTTTGGATTTGAGACTTTAGTCTTTGCAACTTTAAAGATCTTCTTTATGCACCAAGAGCTTGTAATACTCCAAAGAGAAAGGAAAAATTTAAATCGCTTCATATTTAAGTGCGATTTCATAGTCGGCAATGAATCGCCTGCTATTTTGAACGCGATTTTGCGTAGCTTGTCAGTGAACTACGGCTCTGTGTAGTAAATGCCGCTCCATCTGAAAGCACGTGCTGGAGATTTACTACTAATCACAGGAGCGGCTTTACTGACGAGATGCGCATGAAAATCACATTCGATTTTTTGCACAGGCCTACTCACAGCACGTGCAATAAATTAGTTCACTGCATTCATTCACTGTGAACAGAGCCGTTCTGAGGCGCAGAAAACACCAGATCACGAGCTGATCGCCTGAACAATGTGTGTGCTTCGCTTTGAAACGTGCAGTTATATTGTGCTTTCGGTTTTAGTTTGTTTGACAGATACTGTGTCAAAGCACACTAGCCAAAGAACACAACTTTGAAGACCTTTTATGTTAAAACTACACTTTTTGCCCTGAGGACCTATCATTTCCTATTGTCATGTGACCATGATAAAATCGAGACAGTGTTGCTATCGCGATATCACGATACTAAAAATATCATTACATCCCTACTAAACAATATTGTACAAAATCCAACGTTGTCTGGAACTAGGGCTGTCAAAAAATAAAAAAAAAATTCAAATATTCGTCGAATTTAAAATAAAAATCCACATTCGAATGCAAAAACGTTGCAGATTTTAGGTGTGTGTTAAGGAGGCAGCCTTATCAGTGGCACACAAGATGCGATGACGATGTAAGTGTCATTACATTATAAATGTTTTTGTTAGCCTATCCAGTTGAAGCCACTAGATGCGGCGCTGCTGCGTTGTTCATTAAAAATATTGAAGAAAAACAGAACATTAATGAGGAGAAGATCTTGTTTACATCAAAACTGAAACCAAGCCATTCACACAGAACACATATTTTGCGCATTTTCAAGAGGGACATCTATTACCGTTGCACTCGCATCAAGGAGCAAGAAAGCCATGTAAAATTAATGCAAGTTTAACTTTGAAAAAAACATATATCGAGACTTTATGGCAGGGTTTTTTCCCCATCCCACTGCATTTCATGTTTTTAAATGAGAAATGTACTCTGTGATTGGCTTCCCGCCCTTTGTATTAAACTACGCATGCATACATGATGCGGTTTTGTTTATAGTTGTTTAAGCAACTTAATTATAATTGGTTTATAAACATTATTTTAAACATTATGCACTTTTTTCACACAGTCATGCTATCTTATGCTTTGAATAAATGTGCATTAGTAATATTTTGCTCGATGCGCCCTCTTGTAGCCTCAGAAGAGAAACCAAAAGATTTTCTTCACCCTAACTGAAATTATGCATTTTAAATTTGAATATAATTCAAATTTTTATCATATTTAAGTACAAAATTCGAATTTAGTTTTTCAGCCATTTTGACAGCCCTATCTGGAACTGAACAGAATAATTAATCATTACCAGTATATCATTTTAATTTGACAGAACATGCAAACATATTGAAAATAAGTAATTATCAAAGTAAATGTTATTTAACTTTTACGACTCATCTCACTGTAGTAGTCATGTCCCACTGATAGAACCCTCCATCATATTATTGTTAACAAAAAAAATGCTTTAATAACCACAGCTTGGGCTGCAATGTTTCATTACTCACTAATTACTTACTGGCAAATCATAAGAAAAGTAGCATTTCATACCACAATCTGTTTTCTTAAATATCCCATTTAAAATTTCCTTTTCTTTTACCTTCCTTTTTCCATTTTAGCCTATTAAATTTATTAAAACAGAGAGCCATAAATGTATAGAATATAGCTGGCTGATTTAAAAGTGAATTTTCTAGTGCCCAGCTTTATTTTGAGCTCAGTTTAACAACAGATTGCCACTAATCCAGAATCTGCTCACAGGGAAGCAACAAGGGGAAGGGTGCAAACGATACACAACTTCCTGTTTGCATGATTAATGAGCTTGCCAGCTGGGGATAAGATCAATACAAAACAGCCTTTTACAGGACTCTCTAATGTTGCAATTTCTACCTCTGTATGGCTCCTCCCGTTCCAAAGCCATTTATGAGATATGATCAATTCTGGTCAGTAATGGGATATTGGTTAGCTTTGTGTTGGTGGGGAAAAATCAGTGCAAATGTTACTAAACAAGCACTGCAAAAGAACCGGGTCTCTAGAGACAATCGTATCTCTGACGTTGTTGGTAGAGATAGTAGAAAATATTAAGAAGCTTATCGTCATAACCACTGAGGGGCTGGCAGGAGGAAGTGCTCGGAGGAAGTGTGCTTGGAGAAGGAGGAGAAGACTGTTTGCTTCTCTCCACACCATACTGATGGTTATCATCTTCACCCCAGTCAGAAGCTAAAATCAATCCTCAGCAAATACCACAGTAGGCTGCATCAAAAAAAAATTTTTTTTTTAAATACCGGCACAAGAGAGAAAAGTGGGAGTGTGAAAAAGACAGTCTTTTGAGCATTGACAGCTACAGTTTCTATGTCTTAAACATCCTGAGGCAGGAATCAAGAACGCTTAGGAGCTTGAGACTTCACCAGAAGATGAGACAATGAGAAAAGACGGGCTGAACGTTTTCAAGAAGTATATACACACGACTATGGTGTATGAAGATGCTGCCTGTCAAAAAAAAAAAAAAAAACAGCCATCTGTTGGTTGTGCCTTACCACCCTTCTAAGCCTCTGGGCGCTGTGTACTCATGCCTGGCTCAATGCGCTCTGAAATTCAAGACTGACTCCCCAGCTCATCAGTGTTAATATTCCACAACAAACTGCTCACAGATGGGGTCTCGTTTACGAACATAAGCTCCCTGTGTGGGTTTCTCTTTACTTCATATCTCGTTTTGTGAACGGAATGTCACTTGTGATGGAGTTGCAGTCTCAAATCCCTGCAGGGACTCCATCTCTTGGCTGTGTTGAGTCTGAAGGCCAGCTAATAATCTGTGCATTAAAATGAGAAACAATTTAAAGCAAAATGCAACGGTTCAGTCTCTTAATTATCATTTCTCTGGCCCCAATTTTATAGCTATTAAGAATCACTCTTTAAGATAACCCATTGATTATGTATAACATTGTTATGGATTTTTATTACGGCAATATCACAACTGGTCCAACACAAAATAAATAAATCTTATGCAGACATCCTGTTGATTGCATGCCATGCTCTTGGATTTCCTCCCACTGTGCTCTTGGATATGAATTCCTCTGAAAGGTTTCATATATCTTGCGCTTTCAAAATGATCCACCCTCTAAACAGCAGCAATTTGGGCTAGGAGAGCTACCGCGAATCGCAATAATATCCGCTCATGAGCTTGGGCGACATGAGATCAATCTATCAAGCTGAAAAATACAGTGAAGCCTGGACTCCTAAACATGTCTGGTCATGATGTGAGGTCTTGCTTCATCCTTGTGAACTCACTGCTTTCTCTGTTGCTTAATAAAGGGTCTCACTAAAGAACAAACAGGAACCAGTGAGTAAACCGTTGCATACATTCCAACAGACCCGACGGATCACAAAAGCACACAGACATGAAAGATCAAGCCCTGGCAACCACAGACCAGCAATGTATTTGTCTAACCTCCTGTCTTTTGACTGCAAATAAAGTGGATTTGAGTATATTGTAATTTAATTGAGTAGTCTCATATTTCCGTCCCTTTTACAATCCTATTCACTTTCTCTGATGCAGCTGGTCACAGCTGCACGGAGCAGGAAGTGTCCCTAACAAGGTCTATTGATGAAATTACCTGTGCCCAGCTGCCAGGGGTCAAAGTTCAGAGAAAGACCATGCTTATAGATTAAATTAACCAAGTGAGAGAGAAAGGCTGACCTCACATCCACCTCTCTGCCTCAGAAAGGCTGGTACTGATACTGAATTTAGGAGCTTCCCTTCTGAAATGCTAGGCTCTGATCAGTGTAATACAGTTTTGTGAATAGAGTATCACCATTAAATGCCTCCAAATTAATCCTGACAGGCTGATGGTCTTTTCAGCATTCATTTAAGAGCTAACAGCAATGACGCCTGCCTCCAAACACTCCAGTCGCTCACCCTACCATTATGCCACAACTCCATTCACTTTTGTCTCTGAGTTTAATCATTAAAGCCCATATTCTCTATTACGAATGCATGATTAATGTGGTGTTTAAATAACCACACAAATCCACAAAAAAAGAACCAGGATCCAGCACAAAGAGATCTCCAACAGATGCCAGAGGCCAGGAAGTGTGGTCAATGTCTGAAAACAAAAGTAACTTGTATGAGATTGTGGCTGAAAGTGCAAAACGTATGAGAGAGAGAGAGAGAGAGAGAGAGACAGAGATTGGGGTGGTTCTGTGTAATAAATCAGAGAGAAATCTCAAAGATGAAACCCATTATCCTTACTGCAGAAATACAAGAGTTATGAGAATGAACGTATCTAAAAACAGAGCTAAAATGAATAGGCTGTTAAAGGCAAATGGGGAGTACAATAAAATGCATAAAAGTGCTACAGTGAGCAATGACTCGTCTCTCTTTCTCTCTGCCCTGCGTACGTGCTGTAAGACAGGCTGCATTTTCTAAGAGGAAACAACAGACATTGCAAATTCCCCAAAGCCCTAAAGAGAGAGGGGCCAGACCTCACTCTTTCGACTGAAGTCCCAAGACAGTCCCCGGGCCGAGCCGGAGGTGATGGAAACAAACACACAGGTATTGCATGCAAGTACACACACACATTCTCACTACTGGCGGCTGAATCATCTCTAAGGTATTAGTTGCTACCAACCACCTGAGGTAAATAAAAGTGGGGAAAAATATAAGAACAATGCAGACTTCAAAAATTCAAAACCCACCAAGCTACGTCTGTCAGACAGAGCCAGAGGAAATGAACTGCCCCTCTTTCTGAGACCTCAGATCCACCTTAATGCATTGTGTTGATGCCAATACTTTATCATAAGTCAGAATTATTTAACATTACAGTATTATTAACAAATAATACAGCCTAAATAGTAAAATACACCGAGTGAAATACACAATCCACATAATACCAATATGTAATGTTCCTATATAAATACTGCACAATCATTTTTAAAGGAATAATTTGCCCAAAAATGAAAATTGGGTCATTATTTACTCATCTTCATATCATCCAAAACCAGATTCAAAAAAGGAGAAATTCCTGAAGAATCTTTACAGAGCTCTTTCCTAGGGCTGGACAATAATTCAATATCAATATGTATCGCAATATAATTTTTTTCAATAACGTTTCAAAATCATAACACTGCGCGGGTGTTTTATATGAATGTATCTTTGAAGGAAACCGACTGTCTTCAGAAAAGTTTAGATGACATTTTCATTTTATCTGATAAAGTAGCGTTCATGCGTGGAGCTGATTTGATTACAGCCATTACTGGAGAAACCGCTAGTTTTAGCACTCTAAAAGTGCCTCCTGTTGGCAGAGAATGAATTTGCATTTTCAATAATAAGCCCGTCTCCAGCAACATGTTTTTGTTGTTGCTCAATTTTTTTGTTTTCTGCAGCAACTCAGAGCACTTTTCATATTCTTTATCCTGGCTGAAGCACATTTGTTTCAATCTATAAGAATAATCAGCCTACACTACCAGTCAAAAGTTTTTTTAACAGTAAGATTTTTTATGGTTTTTTTTTTTGATCACCAAGCCTGCATTTCTTTGATCCAAAGTACAGCAAAAACAGTAACATTTTGAATTATTTTTACTATTTAAAATAACTGCTTTCTATTTTAAAGCAGTTATTTAAAATCTTCAGAAATCATTCTAATATACTGATTTGCTGATTATCAAAATTTAAAACAGTTGAGAATATTTTTTTCAGGATTCTTTGATGAATAGAAAAATCCAAAGATCAGCATTTATCTATTCTACACTATTCCATTCAAAAGCTTGGAGTCAGTATAATTTATTTATTTTTGGGGGGGAGGGGGAAGAAATTATAGAATTTTTATTTAGCGCTGCAATTTTATTTTATTTATAATACTTTTATTTAGCAAGGATGCTTTAAATTGATCAAAAAGATTATAATGTTACAAAAGATTTCTATTTCAGATAAATGCTGTTCTTCTGAACTTTCTATTCATCAAAGAAACCTGAAAAAATCTACTCATTTGTTTTCAAAATAATAATAAATGTTTTTGAGCAGCAAATCAGAATATTAGAATGATTTCTGAAGGATCGTGTGACACTGAAGATTGGAGTAATGATGCTGAAAATTCAGCTTTGCATCACAGGAATAAATCACTTCAAATAAAAAAAAGTTATTTTAAATAGCAAAAAAAAATCCCAATTTTACTGTTTTTGCTGTATTTTGGATCAAATAAATGCAGGCTTGGTGAACAGAAGAGAATTCTTTAAAAAACATTAAAAATCTTACTGTTCAAAAACTTCTGACTGGTAGTGTATGTCAGCCTATAATTTGATATAAGGTAAACATTAATTTATTTGTGCTGTTTTTTTTCTTAAATATTATATAGTTTTATAGGAGGAGGTTTCATAAACTTGGAAAATTCATTTTTCAGAAGTTTGTAGGTACAGACATCTGCTTGTGGTTGTTCTTGGCAATTTTTATGAGGCTTTTTTAAAATAGTGTTCATATAGATATCGGAATTATATCGTATCGACCGAAATTAAGAAATATAGTGTGATATAAATTTTGGCCATATTGTCCAGCCCTACTCTTTCCATACAGCGACTGTTTATAGTGATTATGCGCTGTCATTGAAATCACTGTCATTGAAGGCCAAAAGGGTAATAGGTGTGTAATAATTGAATGTGACATATTCATATTTTGGAAGTTGGAGTTTGAGTTAGATGTGACTAGGGTCTGTCTCTCACACAATAGCTTGTTCTCACATAAAGCTTCAGCAGGAAATTTAGCGTAATATGGACTATTATTTTATTAAAAATGTTATAAAAAAAATTCTGGGATTCTGCAAAAAAAAAAAACAGCATACATGTTTGGAACAATATGAATGGTAAAAAAATTATGACAGCATTTTCATTTTTAGGTGAGCTAATCTATTAAAACAAGCTTTCGGTCAGACACCAGAATTCATCTTCTCGAAATACACAAGTAGTGGTCAACCGATATATCGGCATTGGACAATAAGTTTTTCTGTTTTGCCGATGCGTTTGAGGACTTTTATTTTGACGGCACACAGTGCTCACATTCTCCCTCTTGTTTGCTGTCGTCGTTAACAGTTCTGTCTAATACGGATAGAAGTCTGTCTAACAATCCGATAGAACTGTTAAACAAAGTAATTAAAATGTATACAAAAAGTATTATAACAATTTCTTTTATATTATTAGTAATAGAAAGGCAAACATTATAATACTTTCTCGTTTGCCGTCAGCATTCAGCAAATACACATTTACATCATTTAAACAAATCTTTGAATGGCTAATGTAAATTTAATTTCACAAATCTTGCATACTTAGTCGAATCCAGTTGTGAGATCTTGTGAAGTGTGCAGGTGTAATATCAGTCGACCACTATACACAAGCACTGATTTGAAGAGTACTTTGGTTCCACTGAAAAGGGAGCAAATCCCTTGCACTCCACAGACAAATAAAGCCTTTATGGACATGTGATGTAAGCAATTATTATCTGAGAGAGAGGAAAAGCATCTCTCTGTGTGGCTGATACCAACAGTACTGCCAAATGGGCTTTGACTTACTCGTTATTACAACATTCTTTGCATGTACAAAGCCTAAGTGTTTGCTCACTGAAATTATTTTCGGAAACACTTGCCTGTTAACTAACACCTGAGGCTGTCCATCCAGACTTTACCGGTATAATAGGCGTTATAAGTGACAGTCAATCAGCAGGCTCGCTCACAAGAATGTGATTATTAAAAAGGCCTACTGGACTAAAACGAGGAACATGTGAAGAATGCAGAACACAAAGTTCAGTATTGATGAACATCTACCACAAACAGCCCACATAATCACTTCATCCTGATTTAATGGAGGTAGTAAATTAACAACCACTGTGTATCAAAGCACACAGTGACCTTTGCTGCTTATAAATCACAGCTTCCATTGTGCTGCCAGATCTCCCTTTCAACCAATTTGTCACAGCGTAATACCACACAAAACCCTTCCATGCTGAGGAAGCTACTGTTGTGGGAGGATCAAAGGTCCCTATGACCAATTTTCCCTCTAAGCTGCGCGCGCGCGGCCGCACACTTCTTCCACCGCAGCCGCGCAGAAGAAATAATGTGCCGCGCACACGCATAAATCAGTTGGGAAAGCCATTTGCGAAAGTGAATGAATTGCAATGCTCGGGTAAACGGCTATAGAGTTGATATCGCTATAGAGTTAGAACCGGTGAATGCGGTTTACAGGTTTCATTGAAAGAGAATGATGTGCGCCAAATGAGTCGCTGTAGAAACCAAATATTTTAATGGTTGCAGACGAAATAGCTCAAATCGAGAGCCAACGCAAACGCAATGGCATGTGAAATAAAACGGCATCGTGTATTAAAGAAGAGTGGCTTGATTAAGTGCTGGAAATAGCGGATGATGGGCACAGAATGGTAACAAAATTCAGAGGCATTTACAGTCACACACAGGTGTATTGTGCAAACTCCTGTGTGTGAAAATATAAGTCTTTACGATCACTTTTTATCCATTTAACACATTCTTGATGAATGAAAGTATTCATTTCTTTTTTTTAAAAAAGAAAAAAATTACTGACCACAAACTGTTGAATAGTAGTGTATATTGTAACACACAATTTTAGGGATGCACGATATATCGGCCACCATATCGGTATCGGCCGATAAATGCTCATTTTTTCTGCTATCGGTATCGGCCCAATAAGAAAATTTGGCTGATATCTTAAAGCCGATAAATAATTCATTATTTCCTTATAAAGGATTATCGGTATCGGCCAAAATTTTCATATCGGTGCATCCCTACAAAATTTTTATTTTGAATAAACACTGTTCTTTTTAACTTTATATTTATTAAAGAATCTTGAAAAAATATCACAGGTCCCAAAAAAATATTAAGCAGCACAACTGTTTCCAACATTCTAATATGCTGATTTATTATCAATGATTTGTGAAGGATCATGTGACACTGAAGACTGGAGTAATGATGCTGAAAATTCAGCTTTGATCACAGGAATAAATTATATTTTAAAGTATATTAAAATAGAAAACTTTTATTTTAAATTGCAATAATATTTCACAATATTATTTTGTGAAATAATATTCAGTATTTTATCAAATAGATACAGCCTTGATGAGCATAAGAAACTTCTTTAATAAACATTATTGATCCCAAACTTTTGAATGGCAGTGTATTATACTGTATAAAAAAATTTTTTTTAAAAAAGGTAACCTTTTACCTTTAAAGTTTTCTCAGGTAACCTAAAATGTACATCATTTATTCACGGGTCAAATTAAATACAAATAGTACATTAAAGTTAAAAGTTACACACTTTTTTTGTGTGTGCGCTGTACACGTCTGGTATAAAGAATGTTTTTGCTCAGGTGGCCGAAATGTCCGCCCAATAGAGAAAAGTTTGGCTCAGCAAGAACAAAAAATGAGAGGGAACATTGCCTATGACTGCCTCAGAAATCACAGCTAAAACAAAAGCCTACAAGTGCTAGGTGAAATAGCTATACAGTCATATGACAACATCTGTACAGGTATAAATCACGCCATGGTCAGTAAAAGAAGGCCATAAAACTCTATATGTTTTTACTGAACATATACAGTGGGTACGGAAAGTATTCAGACCCCCTTACATTTTTCACTCTTTGTTATATTGCAGCCATTTGCTAAAATCATTTAAGTTAATTTTTTTTCCTCATTAATGTACACACAGCACCCCATATTGACAGAAAAACACAGAATTGTTGACATTTTTGCAGATTTATTAAAAAAAAAAAACTGAAATATCACATGGTCCTAAGTATTCAGACCCTTTGCTCAGTATTTAGTAGAAACACCCTTTTGATCTAATACAGCCATAAGTCTTTTTGGGAAAGATGCAACAAGTTATTCACACCTGGATTTGGGGATCCTCTGCCATTCCGTCCAAGTTTGCTGTGAAAAGAAAGGTTTGTATCTGCAAAGCGGCTGTGTGCATCGACTTTTTTAAATCAACATTAAGATTTTAGGTCACAATTTATAATAATCTGTAAGGGATGAGTGTATAGGAGTCCTGTAACAGTTCACCATTTAAATCACCATTTTAAACATCCCTAGGGCTGCACAAATAACCAAAATAAAACCAAATTCGTGATATGGCTTTTCAAAAAGAACGCATTTTTCCATTCCACTGTGCTACTTTTACATTGTTTTTCTATGTAACTACATGCTAGACGGATGCATTTGTCCATTGCACTAGTCTTGTGTCTTTTACAGTTCTCGCACATGAAAGTTCAAATGTGTCTCGAAAGCTTGCTTTTTTTCCCCCCATTCCACTGCACGTGTCTTGCTCATTTCAAATCAAAAACATGTTCTGTGTGAATGACCCCTTAAGTGTAATTATCAAATCACAAAGGCTATAATTTAATTAAATATATGCGCTGCATGTTTCAGAGTGAAGCGCAGCACTTTGATCATTTACATGCGATCAGCTCATGATCTGGTGTTTTCAGTGTCTCAGAGCGACTCACAGCAAATGCTACTCCCGGCAAACTCATCTCTGCATCTACTCTGAGTTTGAGTCAAATATAACATGCGCCATCCATCTTCCCAAACTTTTTTATGATAAGAGCCCATAAATTAAATGAATATCAAAATTATAAATAAAATGATCATAATATTAACATTCTATCAAAAAAGTAATAATAATTATCATTATTATTCTTAATATTATTATTATTATTACTACTATACAGACAATCACACAATTTTCGGCCAAACTGCAGCCCTACAGACAAACACCATAAAGCAGAAGTAAAAAAAAAACATAGCTTAAATTATTTATAAAATAATTTGCAATATGAGGTTTAAAAGAGTTTTAAACCAAGTATAACTTGTCATACTGCATGACATGTCACATTTCCTGTTATACTGCATGACGTCAAACTTTCAAAAGTATTTGTCAACTACCCATAAATCTGCAAATCACTGCAGGAATTTAAAAGCTGAAGGACCACGATACTAAAGATTTGGAAGCAAAAACTAATGTACAAAATAAGGATAAATGTTTATCTTAATATTTACATGTTTTAAAAGAAGACACCAATGCAAATTTAAATTTTTACAGCACAGTTATGTAGACTACATGACATAAGGGTTTAATTTCTGGACAGAAACCCAATTCAATACTGACAAGACATGCAGAGGGGGTGGGAGACACAGTGAGACATGTGTTTAAAACCTCTCAAAACAGTCAACACTTACAAATGGCTACATCATGCTTCTCAGCCACGTCATATTTACGGGTAGGAACTGCCTTTGCCACACATTCCTTGCAAAGAGCACTGGCTGAAATCCACATTCCTGAAACCCACAAAGAACTTGCTGCTTTTCCTGGTTTATGTTTACAGAGATAAGAGCCTTGGCCCTTTCTTAACATTCACCTTTAAACCCTGCACAGCCTCATATACTTACTTTCAGATGATCAAACTTCTATGCAGTATGTACAGTGATACAAAGGATGTTCAGCTATAAATACTTACATGCTTTTATCAAAGGAAAGTTTAAAAGACAACTGTGTGTGTGCTTTGCATTCAACTGCTTGCTGTTTGGGAGACCCTAAAATGACACTTAAGATTTCAAAAGAAAGATTTCAACATCTTAAACAATGAGAATGGCTCTCTAAAACATCAAAAGGTTTAGATCAGATAACATTTTCTATTAATCGATTGTGACAGTTCTATTTGTAATTGCTCAGCCATTAATGCTCGACAACGACCCCTGTTGATACATTTGGAGTGGCAATCTATTAGAACAACACTGCATATTCTCCGGCTGTCAATGCTATCGTCAATCATTCCTGCATATGTGACAAGCATTAAAATACAGCCATTAAAAAGCACAGTCGTGAACATTAACTTACCTGTGACATCTGAGGCCGGAAGTTGATCTGCTTTAGGTCCACGGATCCAGGAGACAGATTGTGCAGCATCTGGCACAGGAGCACCCCATCTCTAAGCGCCTGGGCCAGGTCAAACACCACCGCTGAGGGCCAAACGACCCGGTGGTTGGGGGGCAAAACCTTACAGTCTATCAACCAGCGACCGCACTGTCTCCACTCCTCCATATTGACAGAAATGATGTAGAATACTGGCAAAAATAAAACTATATGTCTGGCAGCCTGGCGCACGTACCAAGGTAATGCTGATGTGAAATTATCCCAGTTCCTCTTTAGTCCAAAGGGCACTAAAGTGCCTAAGGTCAATTGCGTGAGAACGATCTTCACAAGGATATACGCTTAACAACTTTTTTTAACGAATTAAATCTAGTGCGATCCACTACAGAGCTACACACTTTGTACAACGAAATAATCAAATTAGGAAGCTAAATTAAAGGAGAACTCGAAGAAATATCGTACAGTATGATGTTAAAATATGATTTAGATACGTTTCCCTTCAGAGAATCAGACGAGTTTCCTCTTCTTCATCATGGACTGACATATTTGGCTCTGTAAACGCGTCCTGTCACAGCAAAAAATGTCTCTCAAGACTACAATAGATATGTTCCTTAACAATAAATGCTGCAAAGCAGCCGTTACACGCGATCTCGGACGGGTTATCAAAGTTTTACGCTTAAAATAAAGAATAAATCCATGTTTTGTAGTCTTCAGTAGAAAGCTCCTCACAAGCGCTCGCGCACCAAGGCGGGATGTGAACTCCAAACAGAATCCGGTCCAAACTTGTTTTAAAAACTTCTTGAGGGAAATATCACAGCGTTCGGTGAAACGCACAAACCCTGGCGTATTTAACGCGAAAGCTGTCGTTCGTCCCGCTCCTTTCGCTTCCACAGAAAGAGAAACGCCGCGAGGTCTTGGTGCTGGACAGTCGTGCCTCGAATCGCGAAGGTTTCTCGGTTGTTTCTCAGTTCATCTCCGTGTAACGACAGACGGGTTGAGTGTTTTGATTTCTCCGCTCGCGTGAGCCGTGAGTGCGAGCAAGCGTGAGCGCGCGCGGAGCGGGAGAATGGGCGCGCGGCGGAGAGATCGCAATCGCATCTGGGTTCCGGTCGCGCTCGTCCACGTGTGAGGAGGAGGAGAGGGTCGGTCGCACTAAAATACCAGAAAGCCTTTTTTAAATTATTATTATTTAGGAAATTCTGGAGACATCGCAGTAAATACGAACATGTGAGGAAAATGTCAAATGTTTTCCAATGTTTTTTTACATGACGGTAAAAATGACTGGCTGACTGAACATTCAAAAATACACGGACAGTTTTAGATTCAACGGTTTAAAATATTAAATTATAATTAAATGATCGTAACAACTGTAATGATTCACATATTATTTTTGCTATTGCTATGTAATCCAGACTGCTTTTTATATGAATAGGTTTGATAAGATTTCCTGGGAGCCTTCAATCATGTAATATAGCAGGGGTGGGCAAGCTTGGCCCTTCCAGGTTACTTTCCTGCAGAGTTTAGCTCCAACTCTAATCAAACACACCTGAACCAGCTAATCATTGTCTTCAAGACTACTAGAAGGCTACAGGCAGGTGAGTTTTATCAGGGTTGGATCAAATCTCTGCAGGAAAGTGGCCTGGAAGGGCCAAGTTTGCCCATCACTCTAATATAGTCTTGATCAGCTTAATATGTGTGCCATGTAATTTATAGAGCACATGTGCAATCCAAATACACGTCCACTTTTTATTCCTGTAACATAGTAAAAATCTCACTCCATTTTTACGGGGACCCTCAAATTCACCTCAGTAAAAGTATTTACATAGATGAGACGTGTATGTTTTGCTCGTCTTGATGGAAAATTTGCTGTAGTGTGACTATTTTGCCCTGGGACCAATATGAAAACTGGTTAAAGCACATTTAGGATGAAAGATGGCTTTTTGAGACAGATGTGAGTAGCTGTC
This sequence comes from Sinocyclocheilus grahami, assembly GCF_001515645.1. NCBI lineage: Eukaryota > Metazoa > Chordata > Actinopteri > Cypriniformes > Cyprinidae > Sinocyclocheilus > Sinocyclocheilus grahami. Next base: position 14,263 of record NW_015507129.1, read on the forward strand.
ACAAGACTCAAAGCATTGATCCATCTTGGCCTCTGCAGTATTGTGTTAGTGGGGGCCATATTCTAAACACCGCAGCAAAAGGTCACATGTTCCTCACCTCAGAAAGTTTTATTATAAACCCTAAGGATGTACAGAATACATGTTTAACTGAATAAATGATTGGGACAGTATCACTTCTGTTACTCCCTATTAATCAGTATCAGCATTTTGAGTTGGTGAAATCTCCTTACAGGAACTGAAATGTATGTGACAGAAGACTCTAACACTAGTAGTTATTCTTTTTTAATAATTTTTTGGGAGGATTATTGTATTAATTTGTAACATTAAAACTAGCAATCATACCAGACATCAACTCTAGCAGAAATGGGACACTGTTACCATCTAGTGGTCAGTGGTGGTATTTCGGTGGTCATGTACTCACATGATGACACTTGTCATAGAAAGATTTGACTAGTTTTACCAAATCTCAGAATATCCATGAAGTGCATTACCATTCTTATGTTCTGTTCTATATTAGAACTAATCAAATTATAAGCTATGAATAAAAATATTTTTTATGGTAAACCGCAAAAGGAGGCATGTCCACATAAAACAAGAGCAAAAATTGAAAGTAAACACAAATTAAAAGGCAATTTGTCATTTATTTTATGAAAAAAAAAATTACCCGGTGTACAAGACATTCCAGGTAGGCAAATACATCAAATGTTAGCCTCTACCAATGCCTCCGACCCAACGCCCCAACCCTCTGGCCCGTATCGCAATAAACATGCCTAAATCTACTCACACTGTATTCTTGATTTTGTTGTTTCCATGACTGACATTTACAGTATAACTATAAACAACTCAATGTTTTTTTTGTTTTGTTTTTTTAAGAAAAATACAATAAATCAGCATGCATGTCAAAAAAAGTAAAATTTTTGTTTTAAATATAAAAGGAACTTTTTCAAATCAGGGCCTAAAATGAAATTAAGTTGTATATTTATATATATAATTTATCTATATAGTCATATACTTTTTCTTTTTTTTCCAGCCCGTCTCTAAAAGAAATCATTCTTAAGAAACCAGAAAGGACTTGATCAATATTTGTATCACACTCAGAAATTACTTGTAGTTATGTGCAACCAAAGACTGACAACAAAATCATTAACATGATTAACCTTAAAATAAGTATGTTTTGACTATGTCTATTAGTGTTTTAATTAGTCTGAAAGATACATGTCCCTCATAAATTTTAGCTTCTTCAAATTACAAAATTAAGTGTTCCTGCAATTATGTCCCAAAAGTCTTCAAAACCCTCGTCCATAAACCAAATGTATCCGAAAATTAAACCAATATCAGTTCCTTTTACAATTGTTTTGTTTTTTTCTTTAAAAAAAAAGTAAATGGAGAGGACATTACAATAGCTTACAAACACTTAAGAAAATAATCAAACGCATATTTATTCTAAGAGATATCGGATAGAAAAGCAATCCACAGAAGGAATGGCTGGGAAACTTCAATTAAGGAAAATAACTTGTTTGAAACCCAACTGATTGGAAGTATTCATAAGATCTATTGTAGACTTAAGATTCATGAATCAATTTTGCAAGAGAGTGAGAAGAGGAAGACTCTGTGATTTAACTACCATTGTCAAAACACTTGAAATAAACATTAAGAAATGCATCATAATTAGCATTATTATAACATGGCAGTATAGATCAAGATACAAATGACATTTACTGCTTCCAGGTGTCAACATCCACATCAACACTTCTAGCCTTATCTAAAGTTATCTGATGTACAAATGTCAGTCATTGGTGTGACTATTTGGAAATCTGTATATTTATTGCTGGCCAAGGTGTTTAATAAGACAGGAAGTCTGCATGTGATCCAGTTTACTGATTCACATGTTCACGTCATTGTAAATCATCTGTACAAAACCACCAAATCTACCTAGAGTCCCATTAAAATATTTGCCTAAACCATATATTAGCTGAAGAGTATAGGATTCTGTTTTAATATTGTTCTACAGCTATAATAATGGCCAAATTAAATTTCGAGAGCTTTTTATGCCTAATTAAAGCAATTTGTTCCCCAGACTACCTAAATGTTGACACTTCTCAGTTTATGAGAGAACAATAACGCAAAGAAGAAATAAATCAATAATGGCACAGTACCCAATGGGGAAAATATGAGGCCACAGCATAAACAAAATAATAATAATAAAAAACAATAAATACAACAGACTGGTACAGAAGTCAAATCTGGAGAGAAGAGTGTGAGCTTTCCGTTTTCCGCTCTTGAGATGGGATGGCTTATGTTTGCAATGGTAACGTACAACATTACCAGGACACCAGGGAAAATAATTTGAACTGTAAAGTATGTTTCAAGACTTCCTTTCCTTGCAGTTTTAAGTTTGGACATCCCTTTTAGAGTCTTCACGACATTTCCAAATGGAAAAAAAAAAAATCTGACATGATGCATTTTTATTGTCTCTTTTCTTTCTCTTTCTTATAAAAAGTCTCAGAGGGGAAACAACCTCGACTGCGTACAATGTTTTTAAAAAAATAAAAAAGTAAATAAAAAGTGTTCAGTCGGAGTCACTGCTATCTGAAGTGGAACCACTGGAGCTGCTGCTGCCCGAGTCTGAGGAACTACTGCTGCCACTGAGCCGAGAGGGGCCTGAGCCTCCTTTCTCTGAGACCAAAGAGAGAGAGAGACAGTGGTTACAGAATTGTCTGCATTTACATAGCAAACCAAAAGCAGGAAACATTTGTGAAATGAACAAAATGCACGGTGATTAGCAATACATTTAATAAATAAAAATTTAAAAAGCAATACATTTCATATGCTGATAAACCCTATCAGTTTTAAATAGAAGAAAGCAATTCAAAACATTAAGTCAGAAAGTTGACATATTTTGATAATTTCTTAAATACAGTGGCAGCAGTGCAGTCTGGCATCTAGCTATGCGTGTAGGCCAAGAGTGCGCACTTACGTGGAGGTTTCCTCTGTTTCCTCTGTAAACAGGACTTGACATATCGCTCCAGCTCACGCAAAGTGGAAGGTTTGAGCGTCTCAAAATCAATTTCGATTTCGTCAGGGTTGGAATCCCGCAGCGAAGGCTCTCTGGACTGAATGATGTGGACCACCCTGCCCAACTTCTCTCCAGGCAGCCGGTTGATGTCGAGGCTCAGTTGCCGTTTTTCATCGTACGTCATGGGGAGCGACATCTCCTCATCAGACTCGTAGCCTGGCCCTCTGCCACCCTTCTTTGGTTGCCTGTGAAGGTTCCATCCAAACAGCAGAAACTCTTTAGACCTTAATTGCCTTTTTTTTTATATATATATATTATTTTTATTACATTTTCTAGAAACACAAGACTGACACATGTACATACTGTGTCCACAATACTTACTATGTACAGAAAAGAAAAAACAAACACTATGGGCTCATATTACATAAAAAGTGTAAAGCACAAAACCAACAAAGGGTTAATACTGGAAGTTAGATTTAATAATTAATTGCAAACAATAACAACCGCAGTTGTAAGGGGTTAATATAATGCACATTAAAATATATTTAAATACCCAATCAAGAATTTTTATCCTCTATAATATTGTTAATATCCCTACATTCAATAAATAATAAAAATGGACTCCAGATTTTCTTAAATTTAGCTTGTTTACCCTTAAGCATATAGGTTATCTTTTCCATTGCAATGCATGAAGATATTTCTCTTAACCAATGAGTTATGGTAGGCCTTTCTGTCTTTTTCCAATAAATGACTAGGAGTCTTTTGCCATGTAAAATGCACATATCTATCAATACTTGATTATCCTTTTTAATATTCCAATTTTCTGGATGAATGCCAAGAATGAAAAACCTTGGATCTAATGGTAACCTTATTGAAACCATATGCTCTATCATATTTCTTTAATTGATTGTTTTAGATTGAATCCATAAAACAAACCCAGATCATCACAAAAAAAAAAAAGCAAACCTGTTGCCTGGTACAGTGCTGTTAGCCTTTCTGGCAGGACCCTTTTTCTGCTGGGCTGGTTTCGGTGGCTGTCCTGGCTTGCCTTTTTCCTCTGGCTTGGATTTGTTGTGCTTGTTCTCATTCTTTTTCTTTTCTTTTTCTTTCTTCTCTTTCTTTTTCTTTGGTTTACTTACGGGGGCCTGAGAAAGAGCGGCTAACTGTTCGTGGACTGCCTTCAGCTGGGGAGAGCCAAGAAGGGGGTGTTAGTGATCTGCTCCAAGTCATCACTTATTGTACATAACATTTATATTCGATTATCAAAGAGAACTAAAGACTTCATACAGTTTGGTTTTCCAGTGCCAAAGAAACAAATGTATTCAATTATAAAACAAAACATGCAAAACAGCTGCCATTACTAAAATACAGTAATAATAATTGTGTTAATACAATAGTAACCACAGTTATATTATTTATTATTATTATTATTATTATTATTTATTAATTAAATATAGTATCTTCCAAAATTCTTAACACTGGACAACAAAAAATCATTCATGCCCGTTATTATCTGTGATTCCAAGAATAGAGTACATGTCAGAATAAAACAGAATGAAAAGAATATCACGAATAGGACATAAGGTTTTAGAAGCAATTTGGCCCTTTACAACTAGAAGTAAAATGGTTACATTTACATATTTTTTAAAAACTACACAAACCATTTGTGCCTAGCAATGCCTCTGCTGTTTACTAAATATGGCTCAATGAAAAACAAATCACAACCAATTAAACTGATATTGGCAATAACAGCATTACAATGCAGATTATCAGTATCTCTGTTCTGATGCATACCAGCATAACTGATATTTACAGAACAAACCAAAACAGTGACAATGCCAGACCGTTACACCCCTATTAACCACAAAGCCATTGTAAGAATAGAAGAATACCACCCGACTAGTGTCTCATGCTATGAAAACAGTCCTTATAAATACATATTATTGGCATAAATGTAGATAAAGGGCAGTTAGAGCGTCGCACTATTTTCTGGAACTAGCAAGTTTGTCTAAATGCAAAGTAAGCCAACATGAACAAAGTTCTCGCTCCACAAACACACACACTTTTATCTATTCATTTCCAAAACTTCAAGCACTTCCATTCTAAACATACACAGCTGGATTCCCAACACCACCCAACAAAGTCAATATTTTTCTGCTGCTTTTAACCCTCTACCGCTGATCTCACTATCCATATCATACGCTTGATCTTCTAATACAAAAAATGAAAGCAACTGTACAGCTATTACACAATGTTCATAGGCAGGGACAGGGAAATGAAAAGTAAAATCACCTGATTATTCTTGGTGCACCCGTTTTTTATCCCCTGTCTGCTACCAATGGGGTGCTCCAAAGAGATACACTGGTAAAGAAAATGGCAAGGGAAGAAAGTATGATATAGAGCTCAAATAAGACAAACAAAGCCACAAAAAATGCTACTAGATCTACGTTTAGGCATTCTGGGATGCAATGCAGCTGATTGCGGTAGAGGGTTAAAACGCAGCTCTACGTACAAGTACACAGAAAGGTGCTTGCTGTGAAAGAAGAGGAGGGGTTATTTTAAGTGGAAGCCCCTCCGGGTCCTTCAGAGCATGAACATTGATTGAAGTAGTCATATGTGGATATGGTGTGAAAAGGATAATCAGAAGGGCCGACACATATCGGGAGGCCTGAGAGAACATCTCTGAGCCTGGAGAGGTTAAGGGTACTTGATCCTTGTTTTGAAACCCACCTGTTCCGCACCCACCTGTTCCTGCAGCTCGGCGAGCCGGGTGGCCCTCTCCTCCTCGGAGTCGGAGCTGTCAGAGGTGGAGGAGTCGCCACTGCTCTCACTGCTGACAGTACTCTTACTGACCACACCGGCCCCACCTACACCGCCTGCCCCGGCCACCTCCACTGGCTCATCAGGCATTTTTGCAAAACGCATTTCAAACACATCCTGAGACAAAAAAAAAAAAAAAAAACAATCCCATTAATCAATTCAATATTTTAAATAAATAAATTAGAAGACATTGCCAAATTAGATGGGGGGGAAAAAACACACACCTGCAGCTTTCTGGCCATAGCAACCACCTCATGATCAGGTGGGTTGTACTTGTAACAATTTGAGAACATTAATCTGACATCTGCAGCAAAACTCTGTGCATCTTGGAATTCTCGACTGTCTATTTTTTTCTGCAAGGGGGAAAAAAAAAAAAAAAAAGATTCATTAACTAGCTGAACCACAATTCCTTGTAACAAAAGTTTTAAAAAAGGGCATTACAACTTCATGTGCAAATTCAACGTACTTTCACTGTGCTCAAGTCCATGGGGTGTTTGATTATGTCATGGTAGTCATGTAGCTCGAGAGCCTCTGCGTCGACAGGCTTGTAAAAAGGCCAGGCATATGCAGCATGCTTTTTCGAAAGCATTTCTTTAAGGATGACCTCGCAGTACTTGAGCTGCTCTGAAAGCCTGCCCTTTTTGCTTCCGTGTACGCCTAGTTCTCCATCCTCAAAATCCTTTTTAGGGGGTTTGATGGGGCGACCGGTGCTCTCTCGCCTGGATGCCATCTTGCCCTGTTTGCCTTCTGAAAGAGGGGTGGGTGACTGGCTCCTGCTGGCGGTGATGGCAGAGGTAGTAGGGGTGGTTGTGTCTGCTTTCCTCTTTACCCCCTTCTTCTAGGAAACAAAAATAAACCAAACAGGGGAGACAAAGCCGATGGTGAGGCAATGTCAGTGTATTTATATTGAGTGATATTCTGAGAGGTCCTGAAACTTACTTTGATCGTGGGTTGCGACGGAGGCATGCCAGGTATCACGGCAGCAGTGGTTGTGCTCTGTACAGCTGGTAAGCTAGGAGTGATGGTGGGCACTGGAGCTGGAGATACGACTGCTGTCTGTGAACTGGGTGAGGTGGCATCAGGGAAAACAGAAGTGGGCGAGCCAGAAGAGACTGACCCATCCTGCTGACCTGCATTTATATTATTAGAAAAATAATTATTTGTTTTCTGCTAATGCACGAATGTAGAATGTTATGATCAATTCATCATGCAGACTATTTATATTTTACCAGGCCCTGCTGGTTTGCGGCCTTTGCCCTTTGGGGCAGGAGGAAGAAGCTCAACCTCCTCCTGAGGCATCAGGGCCACCTTCTGAAGGAAGATCTTCTCTAACGCTTGTGCCATCAACACAATGTCATCTGTAGGCTGGGAAAATCAACAAGGAATAAACATGGATTGCATTTGCCAAAGCAGCCTCTCCTCCAAACATGTACAGTGTAATCATGTTGAGTTTTAAACCAGATTGTGCCAATCCATACCTTGTTGTAAATATAACAGTTTGTGAACATCGTGTTGAAATCTTGCATACACTCGCTTGCACTCCAGTAGTACACATTCTCCAGTCTTTTCTTGATGGTGCCCATGTCCATTGGATTCTTTATGATCGTGTGATAGTCCTGGACACCAAAAAAAAAAAAAAAGGGCAGAAAGTCTTTAAAACAAACTAAAGCTTCAACGTCACATACTAATATAAAACCAAACCGGATCAACTAAATGACAAGCTCTCATTCTCAAAGGAAAACTCAATTAACAGAACCTAGATTTGTAAAATTACAAATCATTTTATTAATTATTTTATTCAAAATGATGGACTGTAAAATAACTACATGTATATTACATTGAATGTTTTCTATCACATCCACTCACCGGAAGACCAAGTTTAAGGGCATCAACAGGCTGGTAGAAAGGCCATGCAAACTGGTGCCTCCACAGTGTCTTGACAACTACATTTTGCATGTACTGTAGCTGGTTAGTCTTGCGGCCAGGTTTGGTAGGGTTGGTCGCCTCAGGTGGAGGAGGGTTGGTGGTGGCAGGAGCTTCTGGGGTTGCTGAAGTGACCGCTGACATTTTGGTGAAAAGGGGGAAAACAGCTTAATGGGGAAGGGATCTTTATTACTCTGCACAGGCAGACTTATTTTTGATTCTCAATGTGCTTTCTCTTTATGTTTTTCGGTTTCTCTCTCTTTAAGCTCTTCAGTCATCTGAGAGGGACCACATCCCATTGCAGGACCCGACCTTTGACCTAAAAACAAGAAACACTACATAAGTCATAAAAGCATTATGCTGTTTACACAATACTGCAACTGCATTAAAAATCACTTTAGAAGTAACAATGAATTGAGAGCAGCGACATTTTTTGTGTGCCTTATGCGTTGAGGTACATTCAAGTGAAACATTATCAGAAAATAACAAATCTACAGGTTGATTAGTTGGAGACAGATCTGAATGTGAGCTTGCAGTCGATTATATGAAAGGGATGGGGTTTAAGCAGAATAAATGACTGGAAAAGTCTGGCATACATCTAATTTTCTATTTAAATTTTACTGTCAGAACTTTTCCCAAAAATTGCCTTGCAGCCCATAATGTACAATGCCATCAATACACGTCAAAACACCCAAACAACACAATTACAATCTAATAAACACCAATAATACTAATAACAACATGTAAAATACATAACTGGCTGTAACATATCAAAATAAACACTTTCAGGTTTTCTGGAAGCCAGTCTTTGAGCAAATACATAGTCTAGCCAATCATGTTTTAAGCTGAACAGAGAGTCAGCTATGACATGCACAGATTCCATACTGTACAAGACTCTGTATTATAGATTTTTTATTTATTTTTTTAAACAAGTGACATCACCACAGTGAAGTATATCCATTCACCTTAAGATCAACTTATGACATTTTGAAGAAAAAAAAAAAAAGGTTTAAACATTTTTTTCAAAGAAACATGCATGGATGAGCCAATTCATAAGGGCATAGTGTATTTTCATGTCAGACCACTCTCCTCAAAACAAACAACTGGGTCTCAATTTGTAAACAATCCCATGTGTAAAAACGGAGCTATTAATATATTAACACAGGGAAGTCGTGGCCTAATGGTTAGAGAGTCGGACTCATAACCCAAAGGTTACGGGTTCGAGTCTCATACCGGCAGGGATTGTAGGTGGGGGGAGTGAATGTACAGGCTCTCTCCCACCTTCAATACCACGACTGAGGTATTGAGCAAGGTACTGAACCCCCAACTGCTCCCCGGGCGCCGCAGCAAAAAAATGGCTGCCCACTGCTCCGGGTGTGTGTTCACAGTGTGTGTGTGATCACTGCTGTGTGTGTGCACTTTGAATGGGTTAAATGCAGAGCACTAATTCCTAGTATGGGTCACCATAATTGGCCACATCACGTCACTTCACTACAGTGGTGGTTTCTGCTGTTGACATGTCAAATAACACCCTATTTTCAAATCCATCCTGAAAGCATTTACTTAAGAAAATTCTGTCGTGATTTAATCTTTTTGTTGTTCCAAGCCTACATGACTTACTGTTGTTTGTAGAATACAAAAGGAAGAATGACAGTCTTAGTCACCATTCACTTATTATACGGAGAAAAAAAATAAAGATTACATTTAAGTAAATGGTGACTTAGACTTTTTTCTAAGAAGAAAAAAAGTCATAGGGGTATGAATAAGTGATGACAATAGTGTGAACTACATATCTAAACTACACATTTTCATCAGCTAATCTTAATGAGCGCACATGTGTTTAGTTTGAAACCACTGCAGCAGTCGCAGAATTACCGCGTAAACAATCATGCTGCCCCACCGGACTAAGTTAGGTCCACTTATTACTTCCAAATAAAATTAGCTCTTTTCAAAAATAATTTCAAAAAACACAACAGCTAAAGTATTTAAACTTAGACGGCTATATCCACCACTAGATTAATTATCATCCAAGTTAACTGCTTCACACATATACCACAACTATGAGAGCAATTAATCAAACTGAATTATTTCCAACACATCCTTCATATTCCTCTAGCCTCCGACCACAAACATAGCCATAAGTCAGCATATTTACGAAATAAATGCCTCCTGTTGTATTTGTGCATGTGGTGGAGGGAAATAGAGCGGGCGCTCTGAACGGAGCAGCTGATTAGCTTTAGCACACAGTCAGTCTCTCACGTAAAGATGGCGCGCAGCAGCAGCTGGCTAACGGAGTTAGCATCCACACTGACCGCCTAAACACCTTCCCAAGTCCCTGTAATTCACGCACATCCAAACGTAATATACAGAAATAGAGATTATAAATAAATAAAGAGGCATATAACGGCGTAGCGGGCAAACAAGTGAATTTGCCCATGTTATTTCAGCGAGGCTTTGTTGGACTGTCGCTTTGTTGAAAACAACTAGCCACTTGCTAACGGCTTCTCGTGAGATTCACTAATTGAACGCGAACTCTATTAAAATATTGACATAAAATTGATATTACTATGTTAAAATGCGTTGCTTAAATAAAAATGTAGCACATTACTCACTCAGGGGCTTCAGGAGAAGGGCTAGCGTGTGGTAATCTCAGTGGCTCGTCGCTTGTTTGGAGGCTGGGCAGCAGCACAGAGATGAGGTACACGGAGTGTTGTGCGCATGCGCATTGGCGCGCTATGTCCAACGCCAAACCATCTGCTCTTTGGTACGAGTCCGACCTTTTTAATTATTTTATTATATTATTTTATTATATTTTATTTATTTGAATAATTTTATATTTGATTTTTTTTATTTCTTTCAATTCATTCATTGAAAGTTTTTTTTTCTTTTTCTAGCACCCTCTTGTGGCCCCCTTGGGGTCCTCGGCTTCCAGTTTGAAATCCATGTATCTTTAATTTTATACCATGGTTCTGTGAAAGGCACACTTTACATCTTAGATATGGACTCAGACTCAGAGCCTGTTGTCAACTTCCCGCTAACAGGAACACATTATATCACAATTATTTATTCATTTCTTTATACATGTCTCTGTTTACTATAATGGAAATTGATATATTTTGATGCCTCTTTGTTGTTGATAGTGTGATGATATAGCTACGTGTTTAGAATAATAATTACACAGTCAAAAATGTCTGGTAGATCTGCTTACAAGTAAATAAAAGATAAAAGAGCTTCTAAAAGCCTCTAGCTCATTATAAAAACCGATCTGCCACATGGTGCACGGTACAGTCTGTCTATCATCTCAGCGTTTGAAAAAAGTCCCTCTTGGTCCGCCGTTGAGATCTGCGCATGCGCAGTAGTTGTTACTGCCTCATTACCGCCTGAGCCTGTGGTGGAGAGGCGCTCATCCACCAGTATTCAGCACGATCACTAACTCATTGCATGATCAAAACGGCCTGTCGTGCGATTCATGAACAAATCTTTATCCAAAGCCAGTAGTGGAGTCATCCCAGAAGCCAAGAGCAGCTTTTATTTCCACCTCAGCAGCCGCCGGTGAGTGAGTTTACGCGCTGCTTTTGTTGTCTGAATGTATGGACAGAGAGTGAGAGAGGCATGTGTGCAGAGAAAAGAGCCATCAATCTTTACTGTATTTAATGTATTGGGAATGGGACGGATGACTGAAACGATAGCGGTAAACCATGACTTTAGACACGAAGATGTGTAAATTACACGGATAAATGAGTTGCAGGTGCTCTGTCGTTTCTCTGAGGCCCTGCGTCTCTCGGATAGCCTAGCTGCTAGCAGTAATGGTGTTTTTACAGATCTTCCTGACACAGACACGAGCTCTGTAAATGATATCTAGATTTTAGCTTTGGTATTTATCCAGATGTTTTTAGACTTTAGTCAGTTTCCCAATGCCATTAGTCTTGTCATTAATGTTGTGCAGACGAAACGCAGTTTTATCAGACTTTATTATTATTATTTTTATATAACTGTTTTGTTCTTTTATGTGTATACTAGTATCATATTATATGCTTTAGGTGGCGTATACAAAGTATGTGTGTTCTCGTGTACAGGAGTGCATTATCAGTTTATCCAGAATCTGAAAGCGTGTGAAATTATACAAGTTGTTAATTTAATTATTTTTTATTTTTTTAAATAATTTAAATTGACTCTTATTACCTTCTTTATCTCTTTACATACCCTTGGTGCTTTATATTGTGTGTTGCCTCCTCCAGAATCAGTGACTATGAGTCCTCTGAGTGGTAAAGCGGGGATCTTAACATAATATAGTGGGGAAGAAGTTAAAAGTACATACTGAGCATGATGAGAAACTAAAATACTTAAAGCACCTGGATGCTTTTTTTCAGAGGGCAGATTAACAGCCCTTAACAAACCAGGGACTCATACACTATCACAAAAGACTACAAAACAGTCATTGACACCAAAAGAGCATAATAATGAAATGTATTATTTGTGTGAACTAAATGCAGTTACTATTTGTTTTGTAACCTTTACATATGTTCCACATTAAATAGCTTCATTGGGACAGTACAAAGTGAACAAAATGCTATTAAATATTTCTATATAATATATATTATTATATAAAAAAAATATTGTATGAGCGTGTGTGAGAAAGAGAGAGTATTACAAGGAAATTAGTATGTAAATTAAAAATATATACTTAGGGCAGAACTCTTATTAGCATGATATTTATATTGTAAAGATGTTGTGACAACTAACAAATTGACTGGCAACATGTGCTTATTAGTTTTACATGTAGCCTTTCTGTCATCTGAAGACTAATATCATACAACTACTCATCAGGGCTTCTCTTTTGGACTGTCGGGTTGACGTTGAACTTGCTTCTGTAAACCCATTTTCTCCAACTTGGTCGTCATGGCAACTGAGGAGAAGAAACCAGACACGGAGGCTACTAAAACACAGCCGGCATCAGCTGCCTCCGCCAGCCAGAGCAAGGTAAAACATCACTGGGAATGCCTGTCTGCGACACAGTTTGGTATTGTTATTTGCATGGTTTTGGATGATTTTTGTGTTAGAGTGTTCCAGTGAATAATAGCTTTCACTGAGAAAGATGATAACCCAAAGGCAGAATGACGAAAAAGAACAACACAATCACTAGTAGATGATGATGATCTTGTAGATCTTACAGAGACTGTAGAGCGAAAATGCACAAAATCACGAAGTATAGAAGGGGCTAAACCATTTAACATTTTATATACCATACACAAATTTGAGAAAAGTCTAAAATTATCAAAGCTCAAAAAATTGTATTTCTCCAAAACCCTACAGTGGTGATATTGGTTAGGCTTTTTGTCTAGAGTTTTTTAAGGTCTGTTTATAAAGAGATTTTAAAGGTTTAATAACAGTTTCCCCTGCTTGACCCCAACATGTCAGACAGTATGTCAGATGAGAAAAGATTGTAGCATGCATATAAAAGGCTTGCTACATCAGTGGGTAGACATTGTCTAATTTGTCTAAAATTGATCAAGTTATATTTTATAGTCCTCACCAATTTCTTTACATGTTTTTTAAAACATCCAGCGTTAAACCAAGATAATTAAAGGGGTCATATGACGTTGTTAAAAATAACATTATTTTGTGTATTTGGTGTAATGAAATGTTTATGCGGTTTAAGGTTTAAAAAAAAACATTATTTTCCACATACTGTACATTATTGTTTCTCCTCTATGCCCCGCCTTTCTGAAACGCGTCAATTTTTACAAAGCTCATCGGTCTGAAAAATCGAGGTGTGCTCTGATTGGCCAGCTATCCAATGCATTGTGATTGGCCAAATTCCTCAAGCGTGTGATGGAAACGTTACGTCCCTTACCATATTGTGATGCCTGCGGCAACCACATGTGACGACCCCGGGCTGGACTCCGCTTTGTCCACGGTGAAAGCCGATCCAGCGATCAACATCGCGAAGTTGAAGTATTTCCAAGGATCAGCTCCAGGCATGACGAAGTCATATCGTCCTCTTTTGGAAGGCCAAACAAAGTAGTTTCGCTTTCACAACAAAGCACACAGCGCCTTCACGAAATGGCGGTGGCAGCAACAATACTACAGCGAGAATAAAAGGTACGCCGCCTTTCTTTGCGTGAACATTTGGGCGGCGTTATGTAAATCTTCACAGATAGTGACGTAGGTATGTGGGGGCGTGTTAGAACGGGCCGTTTTAGGTAGGTGTGGCTGAATCTTAACTTTTATAAAGAATATCTCTTTGGATTTGAGACTTTAGTCTTTGCAACTTTACAGATCTTCTTTATGCACCAAGAGCTTGTAACACTCCAAAGCGAAAGGAAAAATTTAAATCGCATCATATGACCCCTTTAAACTCCGTAACAATTTCTATCTTTTCACCATTTATAAAAAATATCTGCATTGGAAGAACACACAATCATTTTAGAAAAAAACATCCCTTTTGTTTTACCAGTGTTTAAGTTTAACCACTGTGTAATACTTTCCATAGCAACATTTAGCTTTTCAGCTGCTGACTCTGCTGTTCTCACATGTGTAAAAATAACAGTATCGTCAGCATACATTTGCACTTGTATCCCTTCGCGCTGCTGTGGGAGATCATTAATGTACAAACTAAATAATAAAGGGGCTAATATTGATCCTTGGGGTACGCCCATTGTACAGTTTGTTATTGGAGTGAACCCCTTTAATTTTTACACATTGCTGTCTATTTGATAAATATGATGAGATCCATGCTAAAGCCCCAGATGAAAATTGGAACTTAGATGATTTAGAGAGAAGAACGTTGTGATTAACCGTGTCGAAAGCTTTGCGCAAATCTAAAAATATGGCACCAACTGTTCCACCTTTGTCAAGTTTAGATTTTATTTGCTCTGTTAAATGTAAAGTAGCTGTTTCAGTAGAATGATTTACTCTGAAACCAAATTGCATACAGTGTAAACCAACATAAGCTTTATTAAGATAAGATGTCAATTGTTCAAGAACTACCTTTTCTGCAACCTTTGAGACTACTGGCAGTATGCTGATTGGTCTATAGTTGCTTACCTCAAAATGATCCCCAGATTTAAAAATAGGAGAAACAATGGCTTGCTTCCATGCAGTAGGAAAAACACTATATTCAAATGATAAATTAATTAAATGAGAGATAACCGGAGCTAAATTATCTTTATGAGTTTTAAGAAACTTAGTATCAAATTGATGAACATCATATACAGTGGGTACGGAAAGTATTCAGACCCCCTTAAATTTTTCACTCTGTTAAAATACTGAGCAAAGGGTCTGAATACTTAGGACCATGTGATATTTCAGATTTTCTTTTTTAATAAATCTGCATAAATGTCAACAATTCTGTGTTTTTCTGTCAATATGGGGTGCTGTGTGTACATTAATGAGGAAAAAAAATTAACTTAAATGATTTTAGCAAATGGCTGCAATATAACAAAGAGTGAAAAATTTAAGGGGGTCTGAATACTTTCCGTACCCACTGTACATCATTTGTATTTGTATATTTGTATACACGTATAGCAGCCTTACTACAGAAATGTACCTAATACGATCTGTGACAATGTAATTTCTCTTTTCACTGTGTCATTAATGATGTGAGTTCTGCTCTATCTCAGTCAGCACCTGTGAAGCCAAACTATACTTTGAAATTCACATTGGCTGGCCATACAAAAGCAGTCTCTTCTGTCAAGTTCAGTCCAAGTGGGGAGTGGCTCGCAAGCTCATGTAAGTACTTGTACTAGTAGAGCACTAATACCTATATAAAGTTATGTGTTATAGAACAGGGGTTCCCAAAACATAAAATACCTCTTGAGATTTTAAAGGGAAAAAATTTAAATGATTTACTCACCCGCATGTTGTTCTAAACCCATAAGACTTTATTCTTCGAAACACAAAGATTACTTTAAAGAATCCTCACAGAAATGAAACCCAACTTGATTTATTGGAGTTTATTTACATCTGAAGCACATCACATTTGCTAAATGTTTAGATGTAAATTAAATATGTTCATTGCATAAAGTATTTGTATCTGTTCATAAGACGTGGATTAATTACTTGGACTTTCAGTGGAGGGACAGAAATCTCTCAGGTTTCATTAAAAATATCTTCATTTGTGTTTTGAAGATTAACCAAAGTCTTACGGGTAGATTATGACAGAAATTTCATATTTGGAGAAACTATCACTTTAAAGATAATTTACTAACTTATATTGTTCCAAACCTGTATGATTTCTTTCTTCCGTTGTACACAGAATATATTTTGTTGTAACCAAACAATTGCTGTTAGCTATTGACTTCTATAGTGTGTATATATATAAATATATATATATATATATATATATATATGTGTGTGTGTATGTATGTATGTATGTATGTGTATA
>NW_015507129.1:31326-66112 GCF_001515645.1 Sinocyclocheilus grahami
GTATATATATATATATATATATATATAGGGCTGCAGAATTTGGTCAAAAAGAACAAGCGACCCCACTCTGATGCATTTGGAAACTAAAACCACCTTCAGTGATAAGAATCATAAAGTTGTTTTTATATTATTTCTATTGTAATAATACAATTGCACTTGAATATTAAATTATATCTGATAATTATAATTATTTTATTTTACACTAAAAGATACAATACTAATATATCCTAAATTCTTACCTTTCAAACGTTAAACCTCCAAGATTTTACTTTAGAAAACAATTGCATGGACCTTTAAGTCTGTGTTTAGTTTACAAATTCCCAAAATGCTTAAAACCTGTCCACAAAAATGTTGAAAATTATCCAAATGTGAAAATAAAGTGGTCCTGATGCATGCCGAGTTCCAAAATGCATGCTATTGATGTTACTAACATGCAGCGATGGAGTTTGTATGGAGCAGCATTTACTGCAAACCACCACACCACACTGTAAATGAACACAGTGCTGCACTTAACTCAAACACGCAGCACATCAGACTAAATCACAGCCTTTCGCAATTTGATAATCACACTTGCCATATGGCAATTTCAGTTTTATTTTGACGGCAGCCCTGTTTTATTTAATTTAAATTATGATTCATTATTTTTTAATGAACTCACGAAGCCCCCCTTTGAGAAACTCTGATATAGATCAATAGCTGTGTTGTGAAAGAAAAGCTATACATTTTGGTTTTTGTGTTCTTTCATCCAGCTGCTGATAAGCTGATCAAAATATGGGGTGCATATGATGGCAAGTTTGAAAAGACGATATCTGGACACAAACTGGTGAGTTCCTGAAAAGATCCATCATTTCAGAGTAGCGCTGCTTTTACTTTACGAGGTGTCTAATGTGACCTGGTTTTCAATCACCTGCAGGGCATCTCGGATGTGGCCTGGTCCTCTGACTCAAACCTCCTGGTCTCAGCTTCCGATGACAAGACACTGAAAATTTGGGATGTGAGCTCTGTAAGTCAACAGCACAAGCCAAAGCTTAACTTATGAATATCAAATTTATATAAAATATTACAGCACAATTTATGATATTCAGGGATTTTTCTTATTCTGTTTCTTTATATCACCAGGGGAAGTGTTTAAAGACACTGAAGGGTCACAGCAACTATGTATTTTGCTGTAACTTCAACCCTCAGTCCAACCTCATCGTATCTGGATCTGTAAGTCCATTCACAATCATTTGTCATTTCACCGTCTTGCTAATTCAGGCAAACAAACATGCTAATTATTATCTCTGGCAGTTTGACGAGAGTGTGAGGATTTGGGATGTTAAAACAGGAAAATGTCTCAAGACGCTGCCAGCGCACTCAGACCCTGTCTCTGCAGTGAGTGCTTTTATAATTGACCTATGAAGATCAAATAATCCCATTCACAACTGTGTACAGTGGTGGGTGATATATTTTAAATGATCTTTTCCTTTTTGAATTGTAAATGTTTATTTGTTGCTTTGTTTTAGGTTCATTTCAACAGAGATGGCTCATTGATTGTTTCCAGCAGTTATGATGGACTTTGGTGAGTGGACTTTGGCTTTGAGAATGTTGTTGATTTTTTTTTTTTTTTTTTGGAAAGAGTGTATAAATATGTCAGGGATGTATAACTAACAACCATACATGCTTATATGTGACTTTTAAACAGCCGTATATGGGACACGGCATCAGGGCAGTGCCTTAAAACACTGATTGGTAAGTTGACCAGTCTTACACAAAAGTACTTGTTCAGACCAGTTTCAAAAGCAGCCGTTTGTACCTCTAAAGTGTTTATGAAACTTGTTCTTATCAAACATGCATAACATTTATCCAAGAAATACTAGTAAAACAACAAAACATATGACATCTTAAATAGGAATAAAGAGATTTAAAGAATAAAGAGGGATTAAAATGTATACATGTGCAAATTTTTTATTAGATGATGACAACCCACCTGTGTCATTTGTGAAGTTCTCCCCCAATGGCAAATACATCCTGGCTGCCACTCTGGATAAGTGAGTCAGAGCCTATTCTAAACCTTTTACGCTGCTCATTCTTTAAAAAAATAAATAAATAAAACATAGTAATGAAATAATTTCTATTTATCCATGGCCTTTGAAAAGACACTTGCATTCCCTTTGTGTTTTAGCACTTTGAAGCTTTGGGACTACAGCAAGGGAAAGGTAAGATTTTTTCTGTTTAGTTGGGGCATTGTTTTAATTCATAAGAATAATGCTTAATCTGTGTATAACAATATGATTTTTTTTTCTTGTTTAGTGTTTGAAAACATATACCGGTCATAAAAACGAGAAGTACTGCATATTTGCTAATTTCTCTGTCACTGGTGGAAAGGTATGTTGGAACTACACTATAATAATCAGCTGCTAAGCACATCACACTAAACACTGACAT
Source organism: Sinocyclocheilus grahami (assembly GCF_001515645.1). Lineage (NCBI taxonomy): Eukaryota > Metazoa > Chordata > Actinopteri > Cypriniformes > Cyprinidae > Sinocyclocheilus > Sinocyclocheilus grahami. The sequence continues at coordinate 33,754 of NW_015507129.1, forward strand.
TGAGCATACTCATTTACGTGTGTTGGTTTTTTTTCACAAAAGTGTTCACTGAAATTTCCACATTTTGGTGGAAAAGGTTTTAAAGATTTTGCTTTCTCTTAAGTGGATTGTCTCCGGCTCAGAGGACAACATGGTCTATATTTGGAACCTTCAGACCAAGGAGATCGTACAGAAACTACAGGGGCACACAGGTAGGAACAAGAAGTTGGAATTTTAACTCTGGAAGCTTAAAGGGATAGTTCACCCAAAAATAAAAATTGTCATTAATTACTCACCCTCATGTCGTTCCAAACCCGTAAGGCCTGCGTTCATCTTCGGAACACAAATTAAGATCATTTTGATGAAATCCGAGAGCTCTCTGACCCTCCATAGACAGCAAGGGTACTACCACGGTCAAAGCACAGAAACGTAGTAAGGGCATCGTTAAACAACCACCCATCATTAAACAACCTATAGCCCATATGACATTAGTTGGTTCAACCATAATTTTATGAAGCTACTTTGTGCGCAAAGAATACAGAAATAATGATTTTTCTCTCCTGGGACAGTCCGCTGCCTTAATTACTTTTGCGCATAAAAAGAATTCTTACAGCTTCATAAAATTATGGTTGAACCACTGATGTCACATGGACTATTTGAAGCCCTACAGTTTGAACACTTCCTGCGAATCGTTCCAGCTGAGCAGTATGAAATTTGACAGATTTATTTCGGTCATACTTTTTGTCATTCATTTATTCTATTTTACTTCATAGTTGATTGTTGCCGTTTAATTTATACACACACTTACGTACATATGTGTGTGTGCGCACTTCTAATGTTGTGAGAAAATCATTTTGTCCTGTTTTTGTTTTTTTTGTAGATGTGGTGATCTCAACCGCATGTCATCCCACAGAAAACATCATTGCATCAGCAGCACTAGAAAATGACAAAACCATCAAACTTTGGAAGAGCGACTGCTAAGCCTCCAGCTTATTTTACTTTATTATTTTGTTAATTTTGTACTATTCATTTTGTGTGGGGGGGAAGAGACTTTTTTTGTTTTTCATTTGAAAGGTCACGCTAGACCATTCACACTGACATCAAGAGGACTGGCGAAAGCGCACTAGCCCGACATACAGTACCCTCTCCTAACACAGCTCTCCGCTCACGTGAACTAAAGCAGTCACTTTCTCTCTGCCTTGCCGCCAGCTCTCGTTCATCAGTTTAAGCATCCAGCAAAACTTTTAACCAATCTGTAAATTTAGGCAGCTTTGTTTGAACTCCACAGACGTATTAGGACAACGAGTGTTCCTGTCTTTTGGGGGTTTTTTTCCTGTAAGTTTTGTAGAATGACATCTATCTGTCTATCAGTGGTTTGCACACTTCCTGATGCCAGCAGAATGCCTTGGGCACATTTTAAGTGGCCATTTTAACAAATGTTTGGAGTATTACAATTTCTCTGCCTGTATTTGTGGCAGTTATATGAGCAGTTTGCAGCTTCACTCCATTTATTTGGCCGAAAAGAGGTTTTTCCAACTTCTCAGTTGTGAACGCCTCAAAGACTTACCTTGACTTACCAATGTCAAATGAAACCTCTATGTATGAAATGTGTTGTCTGGCAGAAGGGTGTTTTGAACGTCCACTATTTCATGTTTATTTCTGTACAGCACAAAAATGCAACTATTATATCAGCAATTAAAACAATTCATTGTGTTATAGTTGCTAAGCTAGTTGTCAGACATCAAATATGGTTTTCAGTGGCTCAATGTCGTCTAGGCAGTGCTATCAATAAAACATTCTCTTTTGTTATATAACCCTATAGCAGTCGCAGACATAATGTATGCCAAAACTTCACTTTATTCCTACAGTTGTAACTACCTGTAACACCTCTGTTCATATCAGTTTTGGTGCTTATGAAAAATAAAACTACAATATATCTGGATGGAACAGCACCTTGGTCAGACCTTTTAGAGAAAGTATCACTTAAAAGAAAAGGTTTCTAGTAGACTTCAATTACACAAGCAACAAATGTTCATTCTGAGATACAAAAACCATTCTTACCAGCACAATCTGGTAAAACGCATTTAGTTTCTAATTATGATGTGGTTTCAATTACACAACTTATGCAAGGAGGAGTGTTGCTGTGAAGTGGATATACTATAACCTTTTATCTTGTGACCAAAAGCAGTCTGGATGTATTTAGAGCCTTGAGATGTTTCTGTATCTGACACTTTGTACATACTTGCAGCTTCTCTGTTCTTTGATACGTTTACCTCTGTTCTGTGGTCTTATTAACTGTCTCAAGTAGGTGATAGTACTTTAAGAGTACTTTTTATTTTTCCTGCTCGATGTGGATGATGGTTTGGCATTAATGCATCCTCTGCCTCTGGACTCTCTGTTCTTGACCGGATTTCAAGTGCACTGCAGTGATGACAAGGGCCGCCGCATGAGGAATTCTATCTGTATTGCATTTAGTCACTTTGGACATGACCTGTGACTCAATAAAGATTTTTTTTTTTTTACCTGTATCCAGCATAATGTCATCCATGAATTTATACAGTCGATATAGTTAAAAATGTACTGTGTTTAAGGTGTGAAACACAACGTTGTTTCGACACATTGGTATCTAGGTTTATAGAAAGGGTTTATTACGTGATCATAACCGGCTGAATTTACATTATTCCACAGGAAATAAGGACACTGGTGAAATAAGGTGGATCTCGTTCTTTGTCTCCTTTCAAAGTGTAATTTGTCAAGCCACGAGCTGCTCACAATTTAAAGTAGTTAAACTACAATACAATGTAGTATTTTGAATAGTTGTACGCTACAAGGTTTACTTAAGTAGAAGTAGCTTACAGTGGGTACGGAAAGTATTCAGACCCTCTTAAATTTTTCACTCTGTTATATTGCAGCCATTTGCTAAAATCATTTAAGTAAATTTTTTTTCCTCATTAATATACACACAGCACCCCATATTGACAGAAAAACACAGAATTGTTGACATTTTTGCAGATTTATTAAAAAAGAAAAACTGGGCATGTTTTTCTTTTTTAATAAATCTGCAAAAATGTCAACAATTCTGTGTTTTTCTGTCAATATGGGGTGCTGTGTGTACATTGAGGAAAAAAAATTAACCTTAATTACTTTTGCGCATAAAAAGAATTCTTACAGCTTCATAAAATTATGGTTGAACCACTGATGTCACATGGACTATTTGAAGCCCTACAGTTTGAACACTTCCTGCGAATCGTTCCAGCTGAGCAGTATGAAATTTGACAGATTTATTTCGGTCATACTTTTTGTCATTCATTTATTCTATTTTACTTCATAGTTGATTGTTGCCGTTTAATTTATACACACACTTACGTACATATGTGTGTGTGCGCACTTCTAATGTTGTGAGAAAATCATTTTGTCCTGTTTTTGTTTTTTTTGTAGATGTGGTGATCTCAACCGCATGTCATCCCACAGAAAACATCATTGCATCAGCAGCACTAGAAAATGACAAAACCATCAAACTTTGGAAGAGCGACTGCTAAGCCTCCAGCTTATTTTACTTTATTATTTTGTTAATTTTGTACTATTCATTTTGTGTGGGGGGGAAGAGACTTTTTTTGTTTTTCATTTGAAAGGTCACGCTAGACCATTCACACTGACATCAGGGCTCAGCAAGAGGACTGGCGAAAGCGCACTAGCCCGACATACAGTACCCTCTCCTAACACAGCTCTCCGCTCACGTGAACTAAAGCAGTCACTTTCTCTCTGCCTTGCCGCCAGCTCTCGTTCATCAGTTTAAGCATCCAGCAAAACTTTTAACCAATCTGTAAATTTAGGCAGCTTTGTTTGAACTCCACAGACGTATTAGGACAACGAGTGTTCCTGTCTTTTGGGGGTTTTTTTCCTGTAAGTTTTGTAGAATGACATCTATCTGTCTATCAGTGGTTTGCACACTTCCTGATGCCAGCAGAATGCCTTGGGCACATTTTAAGTGGCCATTTTAACAAATGTTTGGAGTATTACAATTTCTCTGCCTGTATTTGTGGCAGTTATATGAGCAGTTTGCAGCTTCACTCCATTTATTTGGCCGAAAAGAGGTTTTTCCAACTTCTCAGTTGTGAACGCCTCAAAGACTTACCTTGACTTACCAATGTCAAATGAAACCTCTATGTATGAAATGTGTTGTCTGGCAGAAGGGTGTTTTGAACGTCCACTATTTCATGTTTATTTCTGTACAGCACAAAAATGCAACTATTATATCAGCAATTAAAACAATTCATTGTGTTATAGTTGCTAAGCTAGTTGTCAGACATCAAATATGGTTTTCAGTGGCTCAATGTCGTCTAGGCAGTGCTATCAATAAAACATTCTCTTTTGTTATATAACCCTATAGCAGTCGCAGACATAATGTATGCCAAAACTTCACTTTATTCCTACAGTTGTAACTACCTGTAACACCTCTGTTCATATCAGTTTTGGTGCTTATGAAAAATAAAACTACAATATATCTGGATGGAACAGCACCTTGGTCAGACCTTTTAGAGAAAGTATCACTTAAAAGAAAAGGTTTCTAGTAGACTTCAATTACACAAGCAACAAATGTTCATTCTGAGATACAAAAACCATTCTTACCAGCACAATCTGGTAAAACGCATTTAGTTTCTAATTATGATGTGGTTTCAATTACACAACTTATGCAAGGAGGAGTGTTGCTGTGAAGTGGATATACTATAACCTTTTATCTTGTGACCAAAAGCAGTCTGGATGTATTTAGAGCCTTGAGATGTTTCTGTATCTGACACTTTGTACATACTTGCAGCTTCTCTGTTCTTTGATACGTTTACCTCTGTTCTGTGGTCTTATTAACTGTCTCAAGTAGGTGATAGTACTTTAAGAGTACTTTTTATTTTTCCTGCTCGATGTGGATGATGGTTTGGCATTAATGCATCCTCTGCCTCTGGACTCTCTGTTCTTGACCGGATTTCAAGTGCACTGCAGTGATGACAAGGGCCGCCGCATGAGGAATTCTATCTGTATTGCATTTAGTCACTTTGGACATGACCTGTGACTCAATAAAGATTTTTTTTTTTTTACCTGTATCCAGCATAATGTCATCCATGAATTTATACAGTCGATATAGTTAAAAATGTACTGTGTTTAAGGTGTGAAACACAACGTTGTTTCGACACATTGGTATCTAGGTTTATAGAAAGGGTTTATTACGTGATCATAACCGGCTGAATTTACATTATTCCACAGGAAATAAGGACACTGGTGAAATAAGGTGGATCTCGTTCTTTGTCTCCTTTCAAAGTGTAATTTGTCAAGCCACGAGCTGCTCACAATTTAAAGTAGTTAAACTACAATACAATGTAGTATTTTGAATAGTACGCTACAAGGTTTACTTAAGTAGAAGTAGCTTACTACAATATAGCTTACTGTATATATACAGTGGGTACGGAAAGTATTCAGGACCCTCTTAAATTTTTCACTCTGTTATATTGCAGCCATTTGCTAAAATCATTTAAGTTAATTTTTTTTCCTCATTAATGTACACACAGCACCCCATATTGACAGAAAAACACAGAATTGTTGACATTTTTGCAGATTTATTAAAAAAGAAAAACTGGGCATGTTTTTCTTTTTTAATAAATCTGCAAAAATGTCAACAATTCTGTGTTTTTCTGTCAATATGGGGTGCTGTGTGTACATTGAGGAAAAAAAATTAAATGATTTTAGCAAATGGCTGCAATATAACAGAGTGAGAAATTGAAGAGGGTCTGAATACTTTCCGTACCCACTGTATAATTATGCAATGTAATTTTAATCATATCAATCTTTGTGGGACCGAGGGTTTTTGAATGAACAAACTTCTTGTTTAGGGGGACAGTCAAATGTGAGCAGATACATTACTCAAATATAGGCCTAACTAAAAACTAGAATTCTGCCCAATTTATATAATGGACTCTATGCACGGCACATAGCATACTATTTCATATAGACATACTGGTGAACTACATAGCCTGCTACACAAGAACTTCATAAATTCAGTTTTAAATCTGAATGTTTTGTAAACTGTTTATTGATGAGAACGCAGAGAGTCACGTTTCAGAAAGCATGTGAACACAATTTCTCCTTGCGCTTGAGCGGACACATCAGTAGGTTTAGGGTTAGGTGTGGGGGAGGGGTTAGGATTAGGCAATCAGGTAGCGATTTCAACGAGGGGGGTAATAATTTGGCAGGGAGTCGAAAATGGGCACAACATCGGCCTGTCGCATAGGTGAAATAGGCAAATGCTAGGGGTGCCCAAATAAGTTTTATTTTAATTTTTTTGTTATATATATATATATACACATATATACAGTGGTGTGAAAAAGTGTTGGCCCCCGGGCAAACACTTTTTCACACAAGGCCATGTAGTTTTGGATTTTGTTTTCCCTTAATAAAAACCTTCATTTAAAAAGTGCATCTTGTGTTCTCTTTTACTAATATTTAAATTTGTTTGATGATCTGAAACATTAAAGTGTGACAAACATGCAAAAAAATAAGAAATCAGGAAGGGGGCCAACACTTTTTCACACCACTGTATATGTTTATTATTATTTTAATTAGGGGTGCACTATATTATCGAAATATAATCGATATCGTATGATATAGCTTAATGCCAGTCATATCGCGAAGGTTGCGATTTAATATAAAAATACCAATGCGCTGCAGTTCGGAGTGAAGCGTGTAATATGTTCGAGCGCAGCCCATGACACGCAGCGGCAGCGCATCACTCTGAAACATGCAGCACATTTATTTATTTGCTGGGAAACCACCAAAATAAAAGCAGTTTAATATTTGAAATTGAGCAGAGATGCACTGATTGACCATCGGCCATAAATTGGAATAATAATAATAATTTTGGGGGGGGGGATTACATTTGTGCCAATTAAAATGAATGTAATTTTTCAAGAAACTTATGAAAATATAAATTGAAACTGAAAATGTCTTTGAAACTGAAAAAAAAATTAAATGCAGGCAAAATCTTTGACTTTGTTTTTAATGCACTGCATGTTTTGCAACTGTTTTCTCTTCTTTCATTAGCTGATCTGTACTTACAAATGCGCTTCCAGAGTTTTCATTTACACTTCTAAAGATTTCATTTACGCTTCTAAAGATTTCATTTACACTTCTAAAGATTTCATTTACGCTTCTAAAGTTTTCATTTACGCTTCTAAAGATTTAATTTACGCTTCTGAAGTTTTCGTTCGCCATTCTGATGCAAATCTCTCGTGGGGGCTGGGCTAGCAGCAGTGTGTTCTCATTGGCTACTGAGTTTTTGATTGACAGCTTCTTGACCTGGCAGTGAAGACGTCAGTGACAGTGTTGCCTTGCCAGTGTGGATGTGAGCATCTGTTAGCGGCTTCCAATTTCATTTTAATGACATAAAAAGATATATAAAGATTTTTTTTTTATTATTTTATCAGTATTTATCTGCTGCTACACTACATTGTTGAGATGATTTCTTAGGAATAGCAGACGAATGATTTCATCATCATCATCAATCATCGTTGTAATCAGGATACTTGCGGTAAGTTTTCTTGATTTAGCCCAATCATTACAGGACCTGGTTATCTACATACATTTACAGTCTTCAATTGGATCATATTTGCTTTGATTAGTTCATATTTTCCCCCAGCAAATAATGTACAGTACTAAATGTACTGTATCTGACAATGACCAATGCCATTTTACAAGCTCGCTGTCAATCACTGCACTGTCAACTTTAGCAATGTAAAGCCTTTTTACCATGCTTTTCATAACATACTCATTCACTGTTTTGTAACTTATACTGTAACAGCAACTGTTGAAAGCATCATTGCCGTTTAAAACATATTATGAATTGTGAACATATTCTGTATATTATGTTCTTGTGCATTTTGTGAAGTAATGTAAATTATGAGAATACTGTGCATTACATGAATACTATGCAGTGGATTCTGGTATTTCCTGTCACAACATAAATGCATCCAAGACTTTCACTTTGATACTTCTGTATAGGCTATAGTGACAATAAAGAATGTACATTTATTTGAACTAAATAATATTTTCATTTACATTCATTAAAACTGGTTTATAAAAGTCATACTTGAAAGAGTTGATGATTGTTAAAATGTATTTCCAACTTTAAACGTTAGATGATAATGTTAACTAACTAAAATAACTAAACAAAATTATCAGCATGATAAAAACAATTGTCTGCAAGAAAAAAAATTAAGATCTGTGCATCCCTAAATTTATGAATGTTTGAAATGAAGAAATTAAGATTTAAATGTTAGTATTGTAGCTGCCTTTGGACGATAAAGTTCTCTAATTTAAATTGCTAGCTGAGTTAATTGATTTATTCAGTTTATTTATTTATTTATTGTGCAACCGTCTTATTTATTTCATATGTAATTTGTTCTATGTCATAAAGCTATGCAGTTTCTGTGTGAATGATCGATGGTTGAATTGGCTGCGATGCAAGGGGCACCAGCTAAAATCTTGCCTAGGGCACCAAATTGGTTAGGGCCGGCCCTGGGACACATACTAAATTACCTCAAAATTCTAGTCAAGTTTTCTCATAAACACAATCGGTTATGTCTTGAAGAGAAGGTAATTAGAAAAAAATCAAATGCATATTATTATGTCTGTACATTCAGTCTTAAAGTGACAGCAACCTATACATATCTGGCAACAACAAAACAGCTTTAGCAAAGATTAATCTATATTTAATTTATACAGTAAACACTTTGCAGTGTTATTTCACACTTAATTACATTTCTGTATCTGAATATTCTTGTTAGACCTAACTTTATAACTTATTATATTTATTTTTTAGCAGGGACAATGCAGAATAACATTGCAGATGCTCTACATTCAGGCTTATAGCCAATGGCTAATGTGCAGCCACAGTCCATGGTAAGGCTTTTAATTATTTTAAAATAATATAAAAGCAATTCAGGTTTGTTCTGATGGTTTTACAAAGCCTCTTTACATGCACATCGAATTTTAATTGAGAATCCAAAATAACACCTAAAAATTAAAAATCACTAACTGTTTCTATTACCCTTTGGTCAATCATAATCGTAAAACCACTCATGTCTTTCCTTCTGATCGAGAAACAAGCAAAAAAAAAAATTTATGATTTATTAAGGAAATCCCATCCAATAATTTAACTAGATTTATGATTTCAGACTTCCTCAATGACTTTTCTTCTTTTTTGATTAGCTATTCAGAGTTTTTTCTATTTGCTATAGTAATTTGCTTTTCCTTTTTTGTGCACCAATTTTGCTGCTTAATGTTTAACTAAACTTGACCCTCTGAAGAAGTGCTGAATGGTTTGTGCTGTTTTTCCTCACTGGGGCTGATTTGGAGCATCTTCCAAATTAATAAATGTAAAGAAAAATTAAAGCACTGCTTGCTTTTTCATAAAAATAATTGTGGATTTCTCTTCTGCCTTCCCTATGTTACACTACCTGACTCCTGAGCTACTCCTGCCATTTGTCCCTGTTGAAACCATTCATGCTGTAAGATCTCCTCTAAAGTTGCTCTCTCTGCAGGATCACGAGTCAGGCACCGGTTTATCAAATCCTGGCATTCTGGTCAAGTTTTCACAAGAGAGCTGGTTAGTTACGTATGTCACGCTAACGTTGAGATGTATGAAAATTTGTTTAACAATTCTATAGTCTTTGTGTTACTGGTAGTTATCAGTTCACTTACCTCTGGATAATGTGTGGTCGATCGTCACATTGGCTATCATTCTGTCAAATGCAGTCTTAAAAGGCTTATTTCCAGTGACCATTGAGTAAAGCACGGCGCCCAGACTCCAGACTGTTGCTGGGCCTGCGTGATATTCACTTGGGTACTCAGGTGGGCGGCAACCTCCTGTTCATTGAAGCAAGAGATTTTTACATTGAACAAGCATTTTATTTTTCTGTTTTTACATATCTATTCTTATAAATAGTAAACACATCATATGATCATTAAATCAGTACACAGGAGACTGAAATCTTATTAGAGCTTATTGTAAGCGTTAAGACAAAAAGCCAACTCACCTAAATGTCCATTTTCAAAGCCAGAAGGATTGACGAGGCAACTGCCACCAAAGTCTATTAATTTGAGTTCCATCGTCGATGTATTGACCAGCATGTTGTCTTCTTTGATGCTGCAATGGAAGACCTCCCGGTCAAGACAGTGCTTTGCTCCGAGGACTGCTTGGATCATCAGGCCACATGCCAGTGATTCATTTAGTCGTGGCCTGTTGTCATTGAGGAATCTGCGCAAACTCTTGCAGGAACATGGATACTCCAGGATGAGGATGTAATCATCTTCCTCTTCAAACCATTCCAGCATATACACTATGTACTGACTTAGTGGGGGCTGTTTCATCACCAGATTTATAGCCACTTCTTCAAACACTGGCTCAAAACATCCAAGCTAGAAAAACAAAATCAATAAAAAGTTAGTTCACTATGGGTATGTTTAGCCGCTTTTCCACCATCGGGCTGAACAGCTCTAAGAACAATAAAGAACGGTTCCAGTAATGTTTCCACGAGCTCGGGTCAGTGGTGGAAAAGCAGATTTTGATTTTCTCACAAACTTGTATTTAGATAAATTTGATTCATTTAGATATATTTATAAAGTTTTGCCAACTTACAATTTTTATATTATTGTCACTTGTCCTCTTTGGAATAAATTTGATGGCGACCTGCAAAATAATAAAAAAAGGATAAACAAAAAAGGGTAAAAAGCATGGGTAAATCAATCATATTAATTAATTAATTTATATTAAAGACTGAATATTCTCATTAACACAATTTTTGTAATTATTTAAAACATGTTTTGATTAAAGCACTCATCATATTTGGCATATTTGGTGAATACAGCAAAAGTGATTGTACCTTCTGGCCATCAGATTTCCGGATCCCCTCATACACAGAGCCATTGCCTCCTTTTCCAATTAACCTTCCCCATTCATAAAGTTCACCAAATGGAACTGCAAAAATACAAAAAGAGCATGTTAATTTACATGGACTTCAGTAGCAGTAGTGGGTGTGAATTGGCAGACAAAATAAACACATCTAGTACAAATCAGCTACCTGGAGACTAAATATGGATGATGTTATGTAAAAGTAAAGGGCATGATAATCAAGTTCTAATCAAGTAATCTAGGAAAAAAATAATACTTGGATCAAGTACTATATTTATCAGTTATATCTGGAATGAGGTATCAGGTATCTGACATACAACAAATGTGTAAACAAATGTGTGGGAAGTCGTGGCCTAATGGTTAGAGAGTCGGACTCATAACCCAAAGGTTGTGGGTTCGAGTCTCGTACCGGCAGGAATTGTAGGTGGGGGGAGTGAATGTACAGCGCTCTCTCCCACCTTCAATACCCCCGTGAACCCCCAACTGCTCCCCGGGCGCCGCAGCATAACTGGCTGCCCACTGCTCCGGGTGTGTGTTCACGGTTTGTGTGTGTTCACTGCTGTGTGTGTGCACTTTGGATGGGTAAATGCAGAGCACTAATTCCGAGTATGGGTCACATGTCACGTCACTCACTTCACTTTGAAATATTTAACTAGACACAGGTGTAAAAACTAATATGTGCAAGAACAAGAAATGCAAGCAGAAAAACATTTACGAGTAGCTGGAGGGATGTATGGAACTGGATCTCCAATGCGTCTTCTTCGCCTGAAAGCACTCTGGACAGGCCAAGGTGGCAATGTACGAGGAACAACTGGATTCTGCAGAGCCGTGGGCATGAGGACAGATGGACCCGGATGAGGATCATCTGGATCCTGCAGAGCCATTGATTTAAGTTTGGATTGATCTGATTGAGGATCGGTTGGAACCTGTTGAGCCACTGGCTTGAGAACAGATGGATCTGGCTGAGGGCCCACTAAATTTGTGTTAGGCTGTGGTGGAAGAGGACCCACTTCATTGTATTGTGTTGCACTTTTTACAGTCTGCCACATTCTTTTAAATAAACCCACTGATGCCTTTCTTCTTCTGCCTTTTTTCAAAAGAAAAAAATGAAACAGAGAAACACAAGAGTTAGAAATTACCAACAGATTTCAGAAGTCAAATATTAAAGCTAGACTTCAAGAAAAAATATACATATATTTTTGAACACCAAAACTAACAACCATGCTAGCGGGGAGAAAGGAAGTCTTGGAAGTCTGAGTAGTATTCCATTTCACCAAAGGCTTGTAGTAAACACTGCTGTACACAACTTAAAGGTGCAGTCCGTAACTTTTTTGCGTTCAAAATTTACTAAATTTATATATTAAGCGATTACACCATGAAACCATTTTCCAAACCGTGTTTTTGGCTTGGGCTGAATCACTACGGTACTACGGTAAAGTGTTTATATTCGGACTATTTAGACTGGTTCGGGTAGGTACCGCTGCGGAGTAGCCCAGTACCTGCGTGATTCGTCATAGACATAAATAGAGAGAAGTAGCTCCGGCTACAATGTTCTTCCGCAAGACGCACGCAGTTCTGTTTATTAACCGCTAGAGCGCCAAACGTTACGGACTGCAGCTACAAAGTACAACTACACTGATAAACAAACTACAGAAAATAGTTTATGAAAAGATAAATAAATGATCATCGCAACGTTTGTTCTTTCAATGTAGCCTACACAAATGATATGAACCCCTATAACAATGCCTGTTCACATTATATTTTCCAACTACTATATTATATATTTATTTCACAAAATTAAGTTGAAATGTAAAGACTGCCTGTTGGTCTATTCTCCATATCGCTTGAAAAGCTTGTGCTCACACTGAAGCGTTGTAAAAGTCGCTCTATGGGCAAACTTGGAGTGTTTTCTCAGGTGATAATCTTCTTGGTGATCACTCAATCTACCAGCGTTCATCTACACGGCACAACTCCTGGCACTGTGACGTCATGGAATCGTTCTTCTTTTTCCAAAGCATTTTTTTTAAACAATGCATTATGGGGGACTTGCTTTTATGCTTATACTTATTTATTTATTTAAGTTAAAGGGACACAAAGCATCGTATATCAAGAAGAATATTTTATCGATACTCACACAATGCCCATCGGCAGAGGGTGAACCAACTCTACGGAAAGGCTAAAAGTAGCCTAATGTTAATGTATTTTATTAAATATGCATCATCATAAACCGGTCATTTTTAGGCAACAAGATATGCGCGTCATAAAATATTGTTAATCCTAGCTACTGAATTTGTATTTAACGCGATCACAATTTAATACAAACATTATTACTAATGAACGCTTTCATTTCCACGGTTATTCGGACATGAGTAAATTACATACAGAAAGCAAGCAAAGAACATTTACATGATCATCGAAACAACTTCAGTCTATAGTAAATTTAAGCACACAAAAACTCACGTTATAATGAAGCTAAACTGTGAAATGAATTTCATTCTTACATGGTACACATTTCTGCGCTTTGTTGTTTATGATGAGAATTTGCATGCAAAACTCTGGCATTTCAGAGATGACTAATCTGGACGCCTCTGATTGACCATTGCATTCATTCATCTCTTGCTACTTTGAAACCTTTTTTTACAGTCCATGTTTGAAACGATCAGTAGTGAAACGCGCAATAAAATAAACGTGAAATGAATTGAACTTCAAAACGGTATAGGCTATGTCTCAGCTGCACTTCTTCCATACAGAGGAATCTCTCGAAGAACTGCTGATTCTGAACCTCATCATCCGACCGTACAGTAGCCTACACGTTAATTCCTACGAACTATTCAAAAGAACCGATTCTCTGAATCGGACTTCCCAACACTAAAAAAAGACAGTTGATTCCCAACCAAGCCCCTTTACTTCAGTTCAATCAAGATAAGTACAAACAGCACTTCAAGTATCACACCCCTTCAGTATTCACGTTAAACAAAATAGTAGAGGTTAACTGTCACAACACAAAAGGATTGCTCTAGTTCTTGAGTCACAGGTGAGGAACATCTCATTATGCGCATGCGCATTAATGTCACCGCTGCCCTGGCAACGCAGTTTCTGAGACGGGAGCGGTTGAAAGCAAAAATGTCTGCAAGAGATGAAAGCAAAGTTGGGACGGTGAAATCTGAAGAGGTATGATAACGATTATAGAGAACGCAAACTAGATAAGTAACGTTTATAAACAGAGCTTTTGTTGGCTTGAGAATAGATAGATGTGTGTCTGTTTTGATTGTAATTTTTGACAGTTGGCGTCTGAGAGTCGTGGCTCTTTCAAGCCAACATAACTTTTTTGGCTTGAACTTTGTTCAACATTCTGATCGACTATTAACTTATTTATTGTTTATTATTATTCTGAGGCTCTCTTTGCATTATACCTTGCAAACAAGATTTCAAAATCTACATCTACTCATACATTCATCTCAACTCAACATACATTCATCTCAATATTCCGTGGTCTGTCTGAATACTGGATTCTGATTGGCTGGCAGGTAACGTTATGCAGTAAAACCCGTTTAAGGGTCCTATTATGCTTTTTCACTTTTTCAACTTTAGTTAGTCTGTAATGTTGCTGTTCGAGCATAAAAAAAGATCTGCAAAGTTATGAAGCTCAAAGTCCACTTCAAAAGGAGATATTTTATTTAACAGAAATCACTTTTCAAAAACTACAACGAACTAAAAAGCTAAGTTTGGACTAAAAAGCATATTTTCCGGGATTTGTGATATCACAAATATCGACGAATGGGACGAGATCTGGTTGAGCTGCACTAGAGAAGGCAACAAGTGTTATCACTATGTCGGAGACACGCTAGCTTTCCCAAGGCAGACGAACTTAGAGTGGTTACAATCATCCGGGTTTAAATCACACTCAAATTGATTTGATTTTGATGCAATATTTACACTGAAGCTCTTAGGCGGCTATGGTAAGGGGCATGACATTTCCCGAGCAGGCACCGAGTGGAGCCAATCACAGCACACACTGGCCCAGCTAACCAATCACAACACATTTCGTATTTCAGAAGGCGGGCATTCATTTGATACAGGAACTATTCGAGCCGTTCATGCCAGACTGGGGAGAGAGGTGTTGTAATAATGTAAAATATGAGAAAAATAATGTGTTTTTCGAACAACCTAGTAAAAGACGTACTAGCCTGTTCTAGTACACCCCCAAAACAAAATCAAGACTTTGTAAAAGAGCATAATAGGACCCCTTTAATGCACAGGTAGTTTCAAGTCGGTTTAATCACCGTTCCATATTAATGCGCTGCTTTAATTGATGTACACAAACACATCACTCGCACACGCACACACACACACACACAGAGAGAGAGAGAGGTCGGAGATCGATCGTAGATTGCGCTGCACACACACATAAACTTGTTGTCAACGCTTCCCCGCGATTTTTATTAATAAAATAGCATAGATACTAGATCGCTACATTCTATTCCTCAACAGCGAGGTGATAAAATTGCTGTTTTTGAAGTAATTAATTGTTTGCAGACAACTGTCATCTCTCTCTCTCTCTCTCTCTCTCTCTCTCGATAATTAATTGAAATAAATGCTATAATTCATTCAAATAAATGTGATCTTACAGCACTATTTCATCTCTGTGTCTGATTTGATGCGGGAAGAATGTTAGAGTTAACGAACCGTACCTGACGAAAATAACTGTCATTTTTACCCTTCCAGTAAAATATTGCGCTGCAAAGAGCAAAACTACTTTTAACTTGGCAAATAACGTCTTGGCCTCCACGTCGTGCATTTCAAATCCTTTAACGCACGGCAAGCCGTTGATTATCCCTTACATATCTGACAGTTACGGTATATCTGGAAGTTGGGATTTCAGATACTCTATCCACCTTTTTCTTCAACGCGGAAGTAAGCCTATGGGTGAGACTTCCGGTTCATTAGCCGCTATAGGTAAATAACGAGGAGAATAACAACGTGCAGTAAACGGTAAAACTGTTTGCACTACAAACCAGTGTGTTCATAATTTCAGATAATTCATTGAAATAATATGATAAGACACACCAACTTTCAATATCAAGCAGCAAAACGAACTGTTTTGCTCAGCTAAAAATAGCTGGAAGGAGTGGACGCAGATGAGACCGGAAGCCAGGCCCATATAATTTACAAATGGCCGCGCCCATTTTTACGACAAGAAAAAGGTGGATAGCAGCGGAAGAGTCTTGGTCCTATGGGTTACATTACTGCTATTACTATTAATTATTACTATTAGGCTACATTACAACACTATTTGCTTTTTGTTTTGCAGGACAAAGCAACTCAAACCAGTCCACCAAAGTCCACCAACTTCGCCAACTTCAGTGCTACAGCCAGCCAGGTGAGAAAAACGTTTAATTTGCTGGTGAATTATTTTGATCAAAATGTTGTGTTAGACCTGCAGCAAAACAAAACTATGTATTACGGTGAATATGGACACATACAATGTTAGCATGCCCTGCTCTTTCTGCAGTGGGAAATCTATGATTTTTACCAAGAGGAAATTAAGAGGCGGGACAAATCAAGTCATCAGTCCATAAAGGAGGAAGAATTTGAAGATTCACAAATTAAGGTTGTGTTGTAACAAAGTGCATACACTTTCATCAAGAAAATGACTTCTCTTTTTAACAAATCCCCTCTTGTGCTTATAGACTCATGATATAGCCCATCTGGCTGGGCTGGCCAGGTACGTGGAGGGTAAGGTGTTTCACAGAGCATATGCAGACATTTTATATGGTAATTATAAGAAATTATTTATTTTCACTGCTACACCCATAATTTTAGATTACAGACAGATGGACAGATATTAAAAAGAGCATGTATTTTTCTTATGTAAATGTCTTTATATCCAACCCCAGATATCAAGCATTTTGAGGATGCATCTGATGAATTCAGAGGAGAGAAGGGCACTCTGCTCCCTTTGTGGAAATTCGAGTATGATAAAGCAAAAAGTCTGTCTGTGACTGCCCTCTGCTGGTGAGTTTAACACTGTATTAAAAAATGCAGTCATAAGTTAAATAAAAATCACTTCTTTGAGTGGCATTTTTATTTTTTTTATTTCTAGGGATCAAAAACACAATGATTTGTTTGCTGTTGGTCTTGGGTCACGTAAGTTTACTATTTACCATATACAAGCAATCATTTGTAATTTAAATGGCTCTGAAATGTGTTACATCTTTCCCTTTCAGATGAATTTACACAGCAGGGGGGTGGCATGCTTGTCTTGTACACCCTGAGGAACCCCAATTACCCAGAATTCATCTTTAACACGGCCTCAGGCGTAATGTGTGTAGATATCCATGAGCATCTGTCCCACCTGGTGGCTGTAGGTTTGTATGACGGCTGTGTTGCAGTATATAACCTAAGGAAAAAGAGTGATGAGCCCTTTTGGAACAGCAGAGCCAACCCTGGCAGACATAAAGGCGCTTTGACACAGGTATGGATGAGGATGTGACCATGGAGTCAGTTAAAACAATTCTGGTAAACTTTCACTACCTAAAGTATGATATGACAGTGGACCTGTATGTTTAATACAATGTTCAGAATAGTACCATTCTACTCTTATAGTTCTGTAATTTGGAGTAAATGCAGTACTGTCTACTGTGCCTACTATCTACGTACATATTTACCAAATTGTGCAATACACAACCAGAGCATGCTCTGTAGTGTGTTCTGATCCCACAATACAGTGCAAACCTACTATATAATATACTATTGTTTTAAAATACTTGCATAAATATACACTCCTGTGACACTTGGCTGATAAGAAAGTCTTGGCTGTACTGTGTTTTGTTCAGTGTTGGGGGTAATATATTACAAGTAACGCAAGTTACAAAATCAGATTAATTTTTTCAAGTAACTAGTAAAGTAACGCATTACTTTTTAATTTACAAGAGAATATTTGAGTTACTTTTTCAAATAAGTAACGCAAGTTACTTTTTTTCAATGTATTGATTGACAGCTCTCCTGTCCCCATATTGAGAGAAATCAGAAGATGTTACTGTAGTTCAAAATAAATATGAATATGCATTAATTCATCTCACTCACACACAAAAAAAACACACAGATTCAGTATTCCTCAAAATGAATAAAAATAATGCAACTCAGAATATGACGCAAACCTGCAATAATTAAATGTTAAACAACACAAATATCCTTTATGTATTTATTCCCATTCTATTAACCAATGTCTTTGCTTCTGACTTTTGATGATCCAGTTCAACCGTACTAATAAGCAAAAATTACTCTAGACGAACATTTGTGTGTCTTTTTTTATTGCTGAAGTGTGTTGAAATTTCTTCTTCTGCATTCTACTGTACGGACGTAAATTTACTTTCCCTTCAGCCTGAGGCTTATTCATTTCACTTTAGGTGTGAAAAGGCTTTTATATTTGCCAAAAATATAACTATTTTATTATAAAAACAAACAAGCAAGCCCTGTCCAGATTTAAAAAGTAGCGCAATTGTAACGTAACGCGTTACTTTCCATAAAAAGTAACTAAGTAATGTAATTAGTTACTTTTTTAATGGTGTAATGCAATATTTTAATGCATTACTTTTAAAAGTAACTTTCCCCAACACTGGTTTTGTTTCATTGTCTTCATTACAGGTGAAGTGGCAGAAGGATGATTTGGACAGTAATCACAACTTCATCTCTGTGTCTGCTGATGGACGAGTGGTGTCTTGGACTCTGGTAAAGGTACAGAAGGAAATATCTAAAGGTTGATTCTAAAGCAAGTCATTATTGTATGAGGTTGTCTGATGCCAGTCATTTGAATTTTAGCACGAGCTAGTCTTCACAGACATGATCAAGCTCCCAGTCCCAGACACAATTCCTGATAACCTTAAGGATGTCTTTTCCACAGGTATGAACCACCTTACCACACTGGTCAGTGATTACAAGTATGTAATACAAGTATTTTATAATGCTCCATTATTAGCAGCTTTCATTGCACAACCGATATGAGCAAAATTATATTTATAAAAACATGCAGTGAGGATGTGAGTGGGGGTTTCTCTCAGTATAAGGACAGGGGCCCGTCCGCTGTGACTACTGTATATTCACAATCTAGAACAGGAAATGTAATCACATTCACAATCACAAAAACTTTACCCATCCTTCCTGCACGTAATACAGATGTAAATATGATCTTGCCGCAGCTGGTATTTGCATTTAGCTTTGTATGACAGTGTTTCATTAATGGGTGATATTGAGGTTTGATGATAATTCAGATGACTTGTTAAATGCTCAAAGGAGCTTCTTATCAGTTCCAAATATGTTCAGGGCTGCGTTTCCCAAAAGCATCATAAGCTTAAGTACATTGTAGACCCATTGAAACCAATAGAGCTACGGTCAAGTTAATTTCATTTAAAAAATAAATTCATTTAGAAAACTGAATTTTTGATTAGTAATATGCATTGCTAAGGACTTCATTTGGACCGCTTTAAAGGCAATTTTCTCGATATTTAGATTTTTTTTTTTGCATCTTCAGATTCCAGATTTTCAAATAGTTGTATCTCAGCCAAATATTGTCCTATCCTAACAAACCAATCAATGGAATCAATGTAAATTCTTCATAGCGATAATCCACGTGCCTCAAAATACTGAAGACGGTTCAGGTCTACTTCCCAGTAGTCTGCCATTGGATACAACACCTCAGCAATCTGAAACAGCATTAGTATTAGGGTGCAGTCACATTAACTGTTGTTCAGTGAATTTTCACAGGCAAAATCCAGTCATTTCAAAAGAAATCCGTGTGATCAGGAAAGATTTCCCCATGCAGATTTTTTGAAGTTGGTCATGCAAATTTGCTGTGTTGATCGACAGAAAGCAGTAGAAAGTATAATGCAAAAGAAAAGAGATTACTAAACTTTGTGTATTCATCAGCATTGATTACAGTTGGTAGATCAAATATAGCATCATTCATTTAATATAAAAGCTCAAATCAACTGCCAGCCTTTTGGCCTGTAGTATCAATGCCAGAAACACAACAGTTGCCAATCACATTCTGTGTGTTTCAAAGCTCTCGCGTCTGCTTTGTGTGTCTGTGTGGATTGAACTGAGAGATCTTGCATAATCTCAGTAAACAGTCTGCTGTATCAGAATAGTAATACTACCAATCACACTGTAGTGTGTGTGCCAGGTCTCCAGCTGGTTTGCATGCTACACTACATTAGCATACTCAGTCACAGCCAGTCAACCTACTGCCCCATCAGTACCAACCCAACCAAAAAAAGAGAAATATCCATTCGCGAATGGAACACCATAGTGGCAGGATTTATTTGGAAAATCAACTAGGGGGAAAAAAAGTCTGTCGACTGACTGGGGGATCGTGACGACAAAAACAGCACACAGACATCAAATGTATGACCTAATGCGTATATTTATACCTAACCATGACCACAAATAAACACAAACTCCTCACGGATCAACTCGTATCCTCAGGTTATCTGTGTGTTTGTATCCTCTGAACTTTCGTGATGTGACATGGCCAAGTACGGTGACCCATACTCGGAATTAGTGCTCTGAATTTTAACGCATCCAAAGTGCACACACACAGCAGTGAACACACACACACACACACCCACACCCACACACCCACACACCCACACACCCCCGGAACAGTGCGACGCCCGAGGAGCAGTTGGGGGTTCAATGCCTTGCTCAAGGGCACCTCAGTTGTGGTACTGAAAGTGGGAGAGAGCGCTGTACATT
Source organism: Sinocyclocheilus grahami (assembly GCF_001515645.1). Lineage (NCBI taxonomy): Eukaryota > Metazoa > Chordata > Actinopteri > Cypriniformes > Cyprinidae > Sinocyclocheilus > Sinocyclocheilus grahami. The sequence goes on from NW_015507129.1 coordinate 54,440, forward strand.
CACTCCCCCCACCTACAATCCCTGCCGGTACGAGACTCGAACCCGCAACCTTTGGGTTACGAGCCCGCCTCTCTAACCATTATGCCACGACTTCCCCACGAGGTCCATAAGGGACCTTTAACGTAGTAGAATGAAGCAGGGTGAGGCTGAAAGCTGTTGAAGCGAAACGAGGCCGCTGAACGAGCCGCTGCACACGGCTCGAAAGCAGCGGAGCTTTTATTATGCCACAGTCGACCGCTTCCGAGACTCGAACCCGCAACCTTTGGGTTACGAGTCCGACTCTCTAACCATTAGCCCCCCCCTTTCTGCAGAAGATCCACCACATGACTCCAGAAGGCAATCCACCACATGACTCCAGAAGTCAAATGTCTCCCTGCACATCTGGATCATGCCATATCCTGTAGGATGCTCTCTTGCCTGGCAAGAGTGTATCCCTGCAGAAGCCCTGAGCTGGAACAGGAGTAAGACAGTGTGAGAGCGTCTCCAGGCTCTCTAGGACTGGTGCAACAGAACGGTGCGTTCCCTTTCTTGCTCTCTTTCTCTCTCACACACACACACACACACACACACACAATAATAGAGAATTGCACATGCTCCTCGACATACTCTCTCTTGCTCTCATACAGTAGAGTTTCTCTCTGTATCCCTACACTTGCACACATGGAGAGCAGTGAAGTGTAGAGCCACTCATACAAAGTATAAAGGGCATAAGATGGCATGTCTATTCTTAAGGGCCTGGACTTTCAAGATGATCTTGAAAGGACACTGCATTGCAACCACACCCTCTGTCTGCATGCATCGCCTGCCATTTCCTCACATGACACAAACACACCCTCCTCTGGCTGACTTGGCCGATTGTGTTGGTTCATTATAACTGGATTGGTGGATGAGGATGTTAGGCTATACTGTATATATATATATATATATATAGATTGATATAGATATAGAATGGTAGCTAGGGATACAGAGCTTTCGATAATCATCAAGGATAAGAGAAATATCAAATGTGACATCCTTGGCCTCTGTGAAACACATGAGGGTGAGTAATTAATGACAGAAATAGTTTATTTTTGGGTGAACTATCCCTTTAAAGAACTTTATGCAGAGTGGAAGGACGGATCAACAGTAGCACTTGAATTGGGGAAGGATTAAGGAGTGGAGGAGGAATTGGATTTATTGTGTCGAGCAAATGGGCAAAGCACACTGATCATTTAGATGTGTCCAAGCCTCGTTTTGGCATCCTCACCCTTACCTTTCCCCAAAAGAACAAGTGCACGCCCCTACCGCAGCAGCAGAAGATGAAGAGGTAGAGCTATTTTATGAAGACCTTGAGGAGGCAATGAACGTGTGCTGCATCTACCTCGTGGTGATGGGTGATTTCAATGCAAAAGTTGGACACTGCAAGGTTAACGTCAAATTCATTCATGACAGCCGTATGAGACATGTGAAGACCAACACAACACATTGATCCACTAACTCTTACATATGCTTAATGTTTATGATTCTTTTTGCCACCTGGATGTACTGCGCAGTGTTAAGCTGTGGCGATGTTTCCTTGGGATACTTTAGGCCCCATTATCCCAATATCACAATCCCTGACAGCTGTCAGATATCTGAACATTGTTGTGGACAAATGGGAACTGTGTTCCTTGCCGGTGATGGCCATTACCAACAGGATAATGCACCATTCCAGAATCATCAAGGAGTGGTTCGAGGAACATGATGGTAAATTTCTGTTAATGCCTTGGCCTCCAAATTCACACGAACCCAATAGAAAAGCGGGTTTGCACTACATCACCATATGTGTGTGTGTGTGTGTTTGTCTGTGTGTATCATTAAACAATAAAACTGGACAAGTAACTCCATATGTAAAATTTTAAATGATTTATTAAGCCAATCCCTCCCACCCACCCAATAAATTAACTAGATTTATGAGGAGCACATAGTCTATACATTTGCTCCTCTATTTCCTCCCATCATTTGCACTGTTACTACTCATTTTTGCACTAGTTTTCTCTACTTTGTGTACAAGTGTTTTTTTTTTTTTTTTTTACATTACACTGTCTGCTTCATACTTCTTCCAATGACCTCTTCAGGATAAATTTGATGGCAACCTGCAAAAGTAATAGAATAAAAGAAAATAAAGAGATGTTAAAAAGCATGGGTAAATGAATCATATTAATGATTCAATATTAAAGAATTAATATTCTTATTGACACTTTTTTTTTCAATTTCAATTATTTTAAACCTGTTAAATAAAGCACTGGTCTATACATTATGTATGGATTATATAGCAAGAGTACCTTCTGGCAATACAAGTAGTGGGTGTGAATTGGCAGACAGAAGAAATCCATACCATTATGTAACGTATGTAAAAGAAAATGGCAAGATAATCAATCAGGTTCTTTATAATCATATTTCTTTAAATAGGGAATCTAGAAAAAATAACTACAATAGCATACTGCTGTTTGAAATGTTCAGTATTGCATATTGTTTCACAATTTAAAATATGCAAAACACACAAAATATGTTGCTGAAATGCTTAGAAACAGAATGATATTTTCATTCTGTTCGATCATTCTGCAAGCTGATATTTTATTCCCTACTGTAAGAACATGGACAAATTAATTACAAGCTTTCTTACAAAAAAAGAAAATGATAAACCCAGAGGAATCTAAACAGAAAGCAAGTCTGAGCGTGAGAGGAATCATGTTGGATCCAGCAGCACCAGTCTAAAACTGAGAAACCCGTGAGCACTTTCTCTGTGACCAGCAGAGGTCTGGATGGGGAACAGAACAGTGGGTGAGGAACAACAAAACAACAACATACAGAAGGTAAACGGAAACAAACTGGATAAAATAAACGGAAATACTCAACATATGTAACATTTAAATATTTTACTAACGTTAAAGATGTTTATTGGGGTGTATATAGGCCTATTAGCTCTAACAATTCGAAAAACTGCTCTGGAATATTTTTAAAATTAGATTGTTTTTGAAAATGCTCTGTTGTGTACTTACACCACTATGCCATTTAGTAGATGAAATAACATGTTCACACTGAAAATCTTCCCAGAACCCAAAAACAATACAATTGAGGAGGAGTAAAATCTTTGGTGGCAGGTCGAGTGGCAGCTGCATCTGCCACGCAAAGATTTGACCCTTATTGCAATAATCGCACAGCCACATACCGGCAAGCTTTCTCGCACAGAACTAGTAGTTGTGCTGCCTGTAAGCAAGAAAGAGATGTTCATATTTGAATAATAGCAATAATTCCACCAAATTCAGTGTGAACAACAATGGATGTCACACAGCCACGTCCCGTGACCTGAAGTAGAGTAGCCTAATTATTCTTTTAATAAAGTGTTTTCATTGACATATTGCAAGATGTTTTTAACGCAGTATAAAAATGCAGTATCCATTTTTATATTTCATGTATAGTTTGCTGAACAGAAGTCCAGCTACCCTTTTTAATAGTTTAATAGTAAAATTTTTGTACTGTGGATTTTTCTCATCCAATAGTTTGAGAAGGCACTGCCTCCCTCCTTTACTCGTACAGAACATCCTTGGGGGTTAGTAATGTTTCAGCATTGTGTATGTTGGTAACATTTGTACTAGGGGGAAAAAAAAAAACCTGTGTAGTTACAAAAAAAACCAGTGTAGTTACAAATATGGTTGCATTAACTTCAGAGTTGGAAAATTCTGATAAACCACATACATGCATTATTTTTTATCCCATGAGGCAAGAATCTCCTTACTATATTGGAATTAATAGAAAATGTGTAGGTCCAACAAGTTAGTGAAGACATAACGCATCATATTTTGAATTAAGACGTTTAATTTGATTGAAAGACAAAACATCAAAGAACAACCCACAAAGTAGAACAGATGCCTTTTTCATTTCCTTAAAAATAAGACAAAATATGATGAGAGGACAGTCCTTCTCTCTGAGATAGCGAAAGAAGGAAACCAAAAGGCAAAGTGGAGGTGAAAAGGGTGAAGGTGTCGGAATCATCCCTCACACAATCCACTTTCAAACGCTCTGATTTGAATTTTCCCACTTCAAATCAACATTTACACAATGTATACAACAGCCCACAGAAAGAGGAAGGAAGGGAGGATATATAAGCAAGGGATAAAATTACATTTGTACAAAAATAGATTTTTTCCTATAGGTTTCTCAACGTTTTTAAAAGGTCCCGTCTCTGAGACGACTGAAGCGGTGACTGTGTCAGGGTCAAAGTTTATCCTCGCTAGTTTAAAAGGGCGAAAAAGTGGCTAAGCAACAGGTTCCTTTAGATTTTTTCACTAACAAGACATTTGTTTGAGGTTTTGTGAACATAAAATGATTCATAAGTCAAGGAGCTGGTATATGATCTTATCTTAGGGCTCTGAACTGCTGGTATTAGTCTAAAATTTGACTTTTTTTGTGTGTGTAATTCAAGGCTGAACACAAAAGCTTCAGCAATTAAAAACATTTCTAGTATCTGAGAATACAACAGTGCAATTAGGCCTGGTTTTAATCAATTTAAGAAAAACGCTTGGCTCCCTTAATAATTGTTCGGAAACATTTTAAAGACTGGATTTATATACTTTCATATTTAGAAATATACACACATTTACATATAGACAAAATATAGCTTTATGTTATAAAGCATTTGCGTATGCATTAATTCTACCTAGGTTATAATTTCTGAATTACTCCATTTCCAACAGGAGAACGTTTTTGATCTCAAACCTGAATATAGCTTCAAGATACCGGTGATCCAAAATATTCATTCATTAAAAAGTCTAGTGAAGCCATTGAAATTCATTTGCCACCAAAGGAAATGAGGGTAAGAGGACGAAAAGCTGATTTTTAGAAATGTAATCATAGAGACGAATCCTAATAAACAGCATCGACTGAAGTTGTTTGGGCTTCACTCTGGATAAACCATCTCGAGTGATCGAAATCAAGCTATTGCTGAAGACCCTTGTGAGACTGCACTCAAACAAAAACAAACACTGATAATATCACGTAAAAGTGCCATTTTTTATCCAATTAAATACTTGTACAAAATTCAAGTAATGTTGCAGCGCTGCATCTCCACCACTAGGTGGAAGTCTCAGCTCTCCCATTGCCTCAGTATTATTCCCTACCAGTACTGCTCCACTCCTAATGGCTCTCTATAAACTGCTGGAGACCCGGATCTTGGTCCTGGCGGTGTAACCTTGTTCACATGTGGTCTTTCGTTGCCAGAGTTTGAAAATCAACCTCACTATGGACAGTCTTTGGGGAGAAAAAAACTAAAAATGCTAAATGCATAGTTTAGCAGCAGCAGCATACACAAATAAAGAAAATGCTGAAGAATGCAAATTACAGACCCAGGAAACAGATGATACCCCATAAAAAAAGGCAGCTCCAAAAACACAACAATGGGACATGAAACATGAGGTTAAGTGCTTAGAAACATCCTAATGATAACACACATTTGCAAGACCTGAATGCATGAGGCGGCTCGTGTGAACGGCTGACGCAGGAGTGGACGGGGGACACAAAAGACTCGATATACCATAGTAAAAGTGACTGAAAGAGAGGTAACGGCACACATTTTGAAAAAGCATCCAAAAAAAATACAGGATACCAATACTGAATTGGCTGTAATAAACTGTACAAGTGTTGAGGTGAATTGGTATACAGACGAGACACAGTGGGACATGTGAGCGGCTTACAGGTGGCAGGATGTCCACTATAAGCGTCCTTGGTTTACATCGTTCAGCATCATGGGCTCTGTGAGAACAGGCAGATTGGAGTTTTAAAAGCTCATGTTTCGAGTGCATAATGAACAAGTGTGAATGATCATAATCCAAAACTCAGGGTGGCTCATTAGATGCTGGGATCTGCTCCCAGCGACCTCAGGAGTCCCTTCCTGTCTGATCCTGAAGTTACGTCATTATTGCCTCTCCCACACACCACTGATGATGCTCGGGGTGAACTGTAATTCCTCACTTGGTTCAGAGCAAACTCACTTCTTAAATGACGGTAATTACAAGAACATTCTATCAGGAACTGCCCGCTTGAGAGAAAAACGGCAATTTGAGCAGGATTGTAATCGCAAAAACTCCCACCAGGGGCTGAAAACACTATGTTTGTGTTAGAAACCCCGATTATTACCCGCATTACCATCATCTCCCATAAGTCTTTATGTGCCCAGACACGCCAGCCCAGGATGGCCCTATCCAATCCTGAATGAGGCTGATTACAGCCCTGGATCCCTCCCATAAGACCCATTGTATTCCAACGTACACGACCCTGCACAAGACATTCCTGCAATTACTGCACCTCCACTAAATCTATCGTTTTTTTTTCATATGCACCCATTGAAGGATAGATTGATACACCCATGTCCACTGTTGTCTGTGGGCTTGAAGCCCATTGTCATCTTTTTTCTTATGTGTTGTATATATATTTATATCTTTATACAAAGTATAAAACAGACCCATGGACGCCATGACTGTGTATTGGTTCTGAAAGTTCCTTTGCTCTGGGAAATGGTGTCACGTGTTCAGTTTCTAAGGGGCCTTTGGGGTGGCAGACCCTTGTGTCCCCCCGGCGACAGGAGGGCATTATGTCATTATGTCATTTGGTGGGGCGCCTCTAGCATCTCCATGAGGAAGGTATCGATGGGCGTGTCCCCTATGAGCTTGAAGAAGAACAGATGCTCCAAACACTTCAGTCCAATGGAACGCAGGGCAGGGAGCCGCAGCAACAGCTTAGCAAACCTGCACACAAAAACACACATAATCAAACGCCGAAAAAACAAGACGGATGTCCAATTAAACTGACAGCTCTTTCAACTGTACTTGATACGACTCTGACAATCTGACAACCTTTGAAGTCAGACAAGAGCTGAGAAGTATGAAGCTGTTCTTCAAAAAATATATTTTTGATCACATCTCAATATATATCATCCAGGTCCTCCAGGTAAGTGGTTCTTGTACCTTCCAGGTTGTTCAGGGTACTTCTGTTTGCAGTAGGCTTCCAGAGAGGCATAGACCTTCTCTCTCAGCGCCTCCACCTCACCTGGGTTTGACAGGCCTTTGGAGTCTGAAATAGAAGATGCATAACAAAGTTAAGTTTTGGAGTAGTGCTCCAGCACATCCTCCCAGAAGAACAATGCAGCCGCTAAAACACCACTAATGGAACCTTCAAAATGCAGAATTGCTCTAAAAAACGTTTCTCGATTCCTAACACTATTTTTTTCTCTCAACTCAATCTGGTACTCTGGAAGAGGCGGCTGAGAGGGAAAATGAGAGCGGTCTTTTCCCCCCACTATATAAAGTGAAGGGAACAGAAGAGAGGTCTGTCCTCGGAGAATGAGCAATGCGCTGGACTCTTCCTCATTAATGAATGGGAGACACTTTTATGCCAGTGACTGTATGTTTACTCTGGGGTACAAAGGCCAGTGTTAAGACAATCAAGAGTGACTGACAGGAAATTATTGGACATGGGATCAGGAAAACATCACAGGCAATTTTAATTTGTTTACAATATTGATTTTAAGAACTAAAGCTATACGTCTTTAGATTTTCATAATTAGAAACACATTTTTGACTGGTAGCATCACATATAGGGCCCTATCATACACCGGCGCAATGCGGCGCCAGGCGCGACGCAAGTGGATTTTGCTAGTTTCAGCCCGACGCAGTTGTCATTTTCACGTCCTGCGCCACGTTGTTTAAATAGCACATGCATTTGCGTCCCCATGGGCGTGCTGGTCTGAAAACGAGGTGTGTTCAAGCGCATTGCTGGCACGTTGCTATTTTGAGGCAGCTGAAATAGACTGCACCACTGACCAACAAAAACCTGGTCTAAGGTCTGGCGCAATATTTTTTTCTTTGTTATTTAAAGAACGCGTTAGTAACATGCTCCTATAGGTGGGTGCACAACGCGCGTACACTTTGCTTATTACACGCACAGGGATGCGCAGCAGCACACAAACATTTTTAAAAATGAACAATTTAATTCCGCCATGTAAATAGCGAATCCGCCAATGGCGCGAGCGCAACTGGCTTTTAAAGGGAATGGAAGATGACATTCTGATTGGTTTATGGCACGTTACGCCCAAAACACACCCATGTCTCATTAAGAGAATAGGTACAACCTTTTTAGACCATGCGCTGGGTGCGCCAACCATTTTTCCCGTCCTTAAACTAGCAAAAGTGGATTTGGACACACCCTAAGCGCAATTGCGCCGTGCGCTTTAGACCATGCGCTTAGATCATTAAAATAGGGCCCATAGAGTAGTACCTGGATTGAAGAGGACAATGGCTCGAAGGCACCCTAGCTCTGTTTTATCCATCTCCATGTCTCTCATCTTTGACACCAACTCCGTCAGCACCCTGAATATAGGAGAAAACACACAGGTTAAGACTGCAAACAGGTTGAATAATGCCAAGTATGAACCTGCTATAATTAGAGTTTCAGGAAGTCATGGTCAGTATAGAGAACATGGGGTCCCTTTTCTTGCCCTAAATGAGAATGCATCATAAAACAATATACTCCGTCAACTCTAAGTTCTATAAGGTATAAAAAATGTCTTATATATGTATATACTGTCTATATACCATATTGGCCCGAATATAAGACGACCCTGATTATAAGACGACCCCCCTTTTTCCAGATGTACCTTTTGGAAAAAGGCTTTTTAAAAACCAAATCTTGTTTTTTCTCAGTAAAACACATTTTGTCTTCAATTATTTTCATATTGCATATTTACCCTATTTAAATTTTTGTTTTGAAAGTATGGTAAAAACTGGTCAAATGTACCAACAATCACATTAAAAAAATATACACCATTAAAAAAAAAACCAGGTAGCCCATCTGAATTAGGACATTTAGGCTATCCATCTAATAGTAGCCTACCAAAATTATTAACAGTAGAAGTTAAATCTTACTGTAGTCTTCAAATCTGGGTAGTCTTACGTTTTAAAATCACAAAGGGAGTTTGGTCCCATCAGGCTAACCTGACAGTCACGACTCGTGCAGCTGTAAGGGTTTCTTTTGTTTTTACTCGAGATCTTTACAACACGCATTACATTATGTATTTCATGGCACACTCGTTTTATGCGTATTTGGCACAACCTAATGTTGTGGGTGTATTACTGACATGTCAAAGTCTAGACCCTGAATATAAGACGACCGCGTTTTTTCAGATGTATTTCCAAGAAAAAAACATCGTCTTATATTCGGGTCAATATGGTATGTATATCTCATCTATGTTGTTTTTCCTTCTTTTTACAATGTACAATTGTTTTGATTACTTTTATTTATTTATTTTTACCCCTTGTCAAACATGTCATTATAAAACTTTATGGTGTTTAAATAAAAAGCAAAATAAAAAAAGCCTACACTGCGTAAAACTGCCCCGATAGATTTTTATTAATGAAGGACACTGCAACACGATCAGTTGTCGGGAAATGAGACACATGTGGGCAGATATTACTACATTACTGCTTTGACGGACAGTGACTGTCAAATACCAATGCCGCCTCAATAAAATGTCAAGATTGGTATAACTTCCTCTGATTCAGAGGGTGACGTCTCCTCTGACAGTCTTGGCCTTTGTGTGACCGGGTGACGGCACACACACTGGTGCAAGGCATCCTCGTTCCCACTCTTAACACACTCTAATTGAATTGGCCGCCTGGAACAATAAGTGGAGGGGTGGAGAACTTCAGCCCAGTGTTTAAGTCGACCATCCACTTCATTTGTGCCACGGCTGTCACTTGCAGGGGACCTGATAAAGAAACATTATCAGGGCTGCGCATCTTAATGTGAGCAGCATTAACACTGAGATCCATTCTTCCAGAGGAGTCGGGTGTATTCTAATCGCTAAAGCAGCGTCTGGGGCGCTGAGAGCAGAGTCTTGAACTGAGTCAGGTGACACGGCTGCAGGAGATGTTAATGTCCAATTACTGTTATTACAGCTTTTTTGTTACAGTCATGACTTTCTTAATCAGTATTTCTGTTTTGTTTCTCAGTAACAATATCCTCCAAATAAAGTGTGTATAAGGCATGTTTTCAGTAAATACGTTGAGCCTAACATTTTAAGCATAAATAGGCTAGGTTTATGGTTTTACAAATGTGACCCTGGACCACAAAACCAGTCATAAGGGTCAATTTTTCGAAATTGAGATTTATACATCATCATATATAAATAAGCTTGATAAATAAGCTGAAAAAATAAGCTTTCCATTGATGTATGGTTTGTTAGGATAGGACAATATTTGGCCGAGATACAACTATTTGAAAATCTGGAATCTAAGGGTGCAAAAAACATCTAAATATTGAGAAAATGGCATTTAAAGTTGTCCAAATGAAGTTCTTAGCAATGCATATTAATAATCAAAAATTAGGTTTTAATATATTTACAGTAGGAAATTTACAAAATATCTTCATGGAACATGATCTTTACTCTAAGAAAATGTAATTTATGCTTAAAATTTTTACCCATATAATGTATTTTTTACAACAAATATACCCCAGCGACCTAAGACTGGTTTTGTGGTCCAGGGTCACAAATACTCTCATTAACAAACAGGTTTATCTTGTACGAAATAGAAAAAACTTTTTTACATTAAAATTGTATTATACAAATGTAAACTTAATCTTTATTGGTTAATATATATATATATATATATATATATATATATATATATATACACACACACACTGTATGCACAAAATATACATATATTTAAATAAAAAAATGCACAAAATATACATTTGCCTTAAGGTTTACTTTTTATCATTGCTATTCTTATGTAATTTATTTCCATTTTTTTTTTTACTTTCTTCATTAATGGGGATGCTGAACAATGCATTTCACAGTCAACAAGTGGTGCTGCTGCTGTGTTGGTGTGCATTTCATAACTAAACTTTGAACTCTGTAACCACTACGGCCCGCTTCAAACCATATTTAGTTTGAGATCTGGACAAAAAAAATGTAACTGGTAGCTTTATTGCAAAGCATTGTTCAAGTTTTTGTGGGCACAGATACAGAGCAAAGCCCTTGGCAACACTGGGTGTGTATCCCTCCATATTTTTTGATTTCATCATAAATGACACACAAATGGATTTCCTTTAACATTTTCTGTCTGAGCACTCAACCATTTCTGCATGACCTCTGTTGCCAGCGCGGCTGCATATTTAATGAATATCGATGTAAATCGATAGAAAGCTCGCTCCTCCCTGCCCTTCTGTCTCAGAGTTCCGCTGGCAGAAATGTCAAGGTTCCTCTTCTGCCCTTGTCATGAAAATTTCTAGTGTGATCATCTCTTTGTGTCACGTTTACCAAAGCCTCATATATTACAAACAAAAAATACAAATAAATAAAATTCATTCAATATGGTTTACACATTTTTAAATAAGGCATGTTTTCAGTAAATACGTTGAGCCTAACATTTTAAGCATAAATAGGCTAGGTTTATGGTTTTACAAATGTGACCCTGGACCACAAAACCAGTCATAAGGGTCAATTTTTCGAAATTGAGATTTATACATCATCATATATAAATAAGCTTGATAAATAAGCTGAAAAAATAAGCTTTCCATTGATGTATGGTTTGTTAGGATAGGACAATATTTGGCCGAGATACAACTATTTGAAAATCTGGAATCTAAGGGTGCAAA